>NC_073382.1:82872295-82877295 GCF_028641065.1 Leucoraja erinaceus | reverse complement strand
ATTTTCACTCAATTCTTCAATTTTCACTCAATTCCTCATCTCCCTCTCTCCGTCCCCACCTTCTCTCCCTCCATCTCTCTCCCTCTCCCTCATTCCTGTGTGCAACGCGGACCAGAGAGAGACAAGGGGGCGGGTTCCTTCCCCCTCCCTCTGACCGACGTCCCTCTGTCTCCAATCACCGCCGCTTCCGGCCATCAGCAAGTCCCGCCCCCATCGTCCGGTTGAGCGACGTCTCTTTCCGCCAATGGGGACGTCCGATCAGTCAGAAGGCCGGATGTCCCGCCTCCGCCGTCCCCTCTATGACGTCACTGTTGCATTTCACATTTGAAGGCTGTTGCAAGATTATTGCATTTCACATCCCCGGGGGTAGCAAAATTAATTTGATGCAACGCATTTGCTGCATTTAACATTCCAAGAGGGTGTAAAGTTATTCCAACGCGATGCATTTGTTGCATTTAACATTTGAGGGGTTCTGCTCAATTATTGCAAAGCGATTTAATACATTGAACTTCCGAGCGGGGGTTGCAATATCACTTGAATGCTACGCATTTGCTGCATTTAACATTGAGGGAGGATGCAAAGTTATTCCAATGCGATGCATTCGTTGCATTTAACATTTGATGGTTTTTCCCTGTAGGAGGAGGGGGCCACTAGGACCCAGCAGTCATCGCTACTGTTGGGACTTCCCTGTAGGTGTGGGGTGAGAGGGGGGAGCACCATGACCTAGCAGAGACAGACTACGTGTTGTCTGTCTGCATGGTGGAGGTTGTGGGCCTCGTGCTGAGCCGGGAACTCTGGGGAGGTGGCGGCTCTGGCCCGCTGGTGGCCGGTGGAGAAGCGAGGGAGGGTCTACCAAAAACAGATAAGGACCCTGAGGACCCAAGTTCATATAGAGCACTCGCTCTCTTAAACATCTATATTACTAAATTTCTGTTCTTGACCGCTTTTGGCCTTCTGTGCTGCGATTTCCGAGAGAACGCCGCCACCTACGGCCGTCATTTTTGGCCACCTTGCTCAGAGCCCCCCTCCGCCGCATGTGTGCCGAGGATTTTTCCTGTCGATGACAGAGATATTAATGTTTTTACAAAATTCCCCATTCTCTCTACTGCCCCTGCTGGAGGGAGGGGGAGGGACTATAAAACCAGGAAGTGGTGTGCCTCCAACAGTCTCTGCAAGTGGTGTGCCTCAATCAGAGCTCTGAATAACACTGAACAAATGTCTCCACAGCTGTGAGTACCCATAATATGGTTAGTTTGAGGAAAAAAAGCACTGCCTGCAAATGGTTGTTTGTGTTTAAGTAAAAAGGCACCCTCTCTCTCTCTCTCTCCCCACCTCTCTCTCTCCCTCTCTCTCTCTCTCTCTCTCTCTCTCTCTTTCTCTCGTCTCTCTCCCTCTTCTCTCTCTCTCCTCCCCCTCTCCCCCTCTCCCCCTCTCCTCTCCCCCCCCTCCTCTTCCCCCTCCTCTCTCTCCCCCTCCCTCCTCTTCCACCCTCCCTCTCCCCCCTCCCCCTCTCTCACACCCTCTCCTCCCCCCCTCTGCTATTTTGATAGCTGGGACCCCGAGACACTGGATACTAATAATATGTAATTGTTAAACAAAGTCGGTATTGGTTTGGATTATGGTATCAAAGGTATTTTATTGGTCACATTCACATACACTGAGGTGTAATGAAGTGAAATGCTTTTTGCCATTTTGCAGCACACAAAGAAAGAATACAGACATAACACCAATGAGAGTCTTAAACACAAAGAACATCCCCCACAATGGCTCCCACCATGAGGGAAGGCACAAAGTCCAGTCCCCAACCCCAGTTCACCCATAGTCGGGCCTATTGAGGCCTCGACAGTTGCCTCTACGGAGGCCTGATGTTCCTGGCCGTTCTAGCCGGGTGGTGGTGCTCCGGCGTCGGGAGTCCTCACAGCGGCATGGGAACCCTGGAACGGCCGCCTCCGTACTTGAGGCCGCGGCTTCCGAAGCCGACAAGGCCGCGCCGGTTGGAGCTCCACAACTGGCGATCTCGTCGCGAGATCCCAGGATCCCAGTGTAAAGTTCGGCGCCGCCACCCGCAGCTGGCCGCTCCACAGTCCCGCAGCTCCACGATGTTGTTCCCGGCGGTCTCAGCTCACCAGAGCTCCAGAGCGGCAACCCAGGCAAGGCATCGCCCGCTCCATGATAGCGCTCCAGCGCTGTGCCGCTGCTGAAGCCGAGGATCTGGGCGGTCTGCGACAGGAAACGCCGCTCCAGGCCCGCTGGTAGGCCGCGAGGACGGGTCAAAGCTGCAGCCCGGAGAAAAGCTGCCTCTCCGACCAGGTAGGGACCATGAAAGGCAGTTTCCCCCACCCCCCACACAAAAAAGTCTAGACCTCCAAACAAAACACTTTAACTAACTAAAAATAAAAATAAAACGATGAAAAGACAGACAACTGCCAGCTTTACCAGCTTTGTCCTTAATGACCGGCACTAACAGAACAGACAACATTGAGTCTGGTAACAAGCCATGAATCATAAAGCCAGTAAAACAAATAGGAAGGAGAGGAGCTATCCTCATACTCGCATACTTAAGATGTTCAACAGAAATATGATCCAA
Organism: Leucoraja erinaceus; assembly: GCF_028641065.1. Classification (NCBI taxonomy): domain Eukaryota; kingdom Metazoa; phylum Chordata; class Chondrichthyes; order Rajiformes; family Rajidae; genus Leucoraja; species Leucoraja erinaceus. Next base: position 82,874,708 of record NC_073382.1, on the reverse strand, counting down.
GCCACTTAATTTGTTGTTGGCAGCTTGTTCATGGCATGATACACTTCATGTGACATAATCACCATTGAGTCATTACTCTCAATATTGTCCACCCTATACAAGTCACCTTGGACACAGTTGAATAAATTACTATAATGTTGTCGCTAGCTGTTCCGGATATTCCATCTACAGTGCATGGCAGAGATGTTTTGCAACTGTTAAGAGCTCTCTGGAACTGCTTTCCAAAAGTCTATAACATCGTTACTTAGCAGCTTCTTAGCCATGGAATCAGCCCTCATAGCTTGCTCATTGTTACAGATGAAGCGAACACAAGATGGTTAACCTATCTATATTCGTACTTCAATAGAGCACTGATGGTCCATCTTCTAATCTTAGTTGTTCAATGTGAAACCATGATAATGGAAAACTTTGCTTTTCAACCAGTCCCTGCAAAACTGTACTGACCCTGCCTGCTTCAAGGTCCCCACTTTTGTCCCTGTACCCTAAACTACAAGGATTGCTGGTCTTAAAGACAACAGGCCTGTCGCACTGACCTCTAGTCATCAGGTGTGAGACAGGAAAAAAATGAAAAAAGAGGAAGCGAGATTGGGGTCCAGTAAAATTTTGGTAATTGTACCTTGAAATTACACCATTTTCTTGCCCATTTACCCTAAATCTACTGTAATTTATTGTACCTTAAAACAACACATTTTACTTGCTTGTCACTTCTTAATTTACACACGAAATGTGTTATGATCATACCTTAAAATAACACTTTTGCTTGTTTACACTTATGTCATATTGAAAATATTTTATATTACACCTGCACCTCCTTGTAACATGATACATGTTCCTTACTTGTTTACTCTAATTAGAGAGGTGTCCTTTACACAGCACATTTTTGATAATTTTTTGATAATTATACCATGAAATGACACCATTTGCTTGCTTGTTTACCCTTAATTTATACTGTAATTCTGTTTAAATTATACTTTACGGTATACGACTTACAAGGACCTATGATAAATCCATGGACTTTCAGGGCCTTGAAACAGTTTCAAATTCCTGGACTTTCAAGGACCGCACGACCCCTGCCTTGCCACACTCAGCGCACACAAAGGGTCTCTATCCGGTGTGTACCAGCAGGAGCTCATGCAGCCCCTGTGCGTTCTTGAAATGCTTGTCGCAGTGGGAGCAGTTGCCGTGGGTCTGCTGGTGCTGCCGCAACCCCCGCGAGCTGTCAAACTCCTCACCGCAGTACAGGCAGTCGTAGGGCTGGCCACTGGTGTGCACGCGCTGGTGAGACAGGGTGTGGGAGGCCATGGCAAGGCGCTCTCCACACACCGGGCTGGGGAAGGGACGGTCACTGACGTGCACCCGCTGGTGGGACAGCAGCTTGGTGGAGCTGGTGAAGACCTTGCCACACTGGGCGCAGGTTTAGGGATGCTTTCCGGTGTGGGTGCGCTGGTGGGACAGCAAGTTGCTGGAGTGGGTGAAGCCCTTGCCGCACTGGGTGCAGGTGTAGGGGCGCTCGCCAGTGTGGGTGCGCTGGTGCACCAGCAGGCTGGTGTAGTGGGTGAAGGCCTTGCTGCAGTGGGAGCAGGTGTAGGGGCGTTCTCCAGTGTGGGTGCGCTGGTGCTCCAGCAGGTTGCTCGACTGGGTGAAACTCTTGCCGCAATCACTGCAGGTGTAGGGCCGCTGCCCGGTGTGCACGAGCCTGTGCCTCTTCAGCTCCAGCAATGACTTGAAGCCTTTAACGCAGTTGGAGCAGGTAAAGGGCCGCTCACTGCTGTGCACCCGCCGGTGCTGCCGTAGCCCCGACGACCAGGTAAAGCTCTTGCCACAGGTGGAGCAGCCATATGGCTTCTCGCCCGTGTGCACCCGTTGGTGTTCCTGCAGCCCCGACAACTGGGCAAAGCACTTGCCGCAAGTGGAGCAGCCATAGGGCTTCTCGCCAGTGTGCACCCGCCGGTGGATCTTCAAGATCTGCGCCGTGTTGACGCTCTTACCACAGTCGGAGCAGGTGAAGGGCTTCTCGCCAGAGTGCACGCGGTTGTGCTGCAGCAGGTTGCTGTAGCTGGTGAAGCTCTTGCCACACTCCGAGCAGTCGAAGGGGCGTTCTCCCGTGTGCACCCGCCGGTGGATCTCCAGCTGGCTCGGGTACTGACAGGCCTTGCCACACACGTCGCACTCATAACGCTTCTCCTTGTTGTGCCCCGTCATGTGGTCCTCCTTTGAAGCTCAGCCCCTCGAAGCTCAGCCCGCGCACCGAACAGATGGGGGGGTGGCTCACCACCCTGGACGCCCTCAATGGCCGCTCACGTCCCCGTCTCTCCGTCCACAGTGTCGGCTCCTAAACGCTGCAGGAGGGGAACACAGAGGGTCAACAAGCTGGCAAACAGGACATTACTAGCACATATTGGGTGCGTTTATG
>NC_073382.1:82844795-82867295 GCF_028641065.1 Leucoraja erinaceus | reverse complement strand
CTCATCCCTGACACTACTCCCCCACCAGATGGAGGGGGGGGGGGTCTCACCAGCACCCTGGCTGCTCTCAATGGCCGCTCACGTCCCCGTCTCTCCGTCCACAGCAATGGGTCCTAAACCCTGCAGGAGGGGAACACAGAGGGTCAACATGCTGGCAAACAGGACATCACTAACACGGCAACAATACTGGTGCTTGGGGGGGGGGGGGGGGGGGGGGGGAGGTGAAGGGGGAGGGAAAGACTGAGGGTCAAGGGGTTTTTGGGATGGGGAGGGGGTGATGAGTGGGGGAGGTGGGGGGGGAGGGTGAGGGGGTGAGGGTGGGTGGGGGGGTGGTAAGTGGGGGAGGGGGTGAAGGTGAGTGGGGGAGGGGGGTGAGGGTGAGGGTGAGTGGGCGAGGGTGAGTGGGGGAGGTGGTGGTGAGGGGGGTTAGTGGGGGGAGGGTGAGTGAGGGGGAATGGGGGGAGGGGGGAGTGAGGGGTGTGGGGGGGGGGGAGGGGTGAGGGGGGTTAGTGGGGGGGGGGTGAGTGGGGGGTGAGTGGGGGGAGGGGGTGAGGGGGGGTGAGGCTGAGGGGGTTGAGTGGGGGGGGGGGTGAGTGAGGGGGTTAGTGGGGGGAGGGTGAGTGAGGGGGTGAGTGGGGGGAGGGGGGGTGAGGGGGTTGAGTGGGGGGAGGGGTTGAGTTGGGGGGAGGGGTGAGTGGGGGAGGGGGGGTGAGGTGGTGGTGAGGTGTCAGTGCGGGGTGAGAGAGAGAAACGAATCCCCGACATTACTCTTCCTCCATCAGCCCCAGCCCGGCCTTCAACATCCCCGAGCCTCCACTCCACCCAGTGACGTCACGGTGCCGGGCGGGCTCGCGGTCAGAGACTGGAGCCGCCCCGTGACGTCACGTCACCCCCGCCCCGCCCCCTGGAGGACCACGGGCGCTCGGGCTCGGCTCACCCCGCTCTGGAGGACCACGGGCGCTCGGGCTCGGCTCGCTCGGGCTCACCCCGCTCTGGAGGACCACGGGCGCTCGGGCTCGCTAGGATCTTTGCTCGGGCTCGGCTCACCCCGCTCTGGAGGACCACGGTCGCTCGGGCTCGGCTCACCCCGCCTGGAGGGCCACGGGCGCTCGGGCTCGGCTCACCCCGCCTGGAGGACCACGGGCGCTCGGGCTCGGCTCGGCTCACCCCGCTCCACGGGCGCTCGGGCTCGGCTCACCCCACCTGGAGACAGAGCGCGGGGGGAGCACGGACCCTCCCGGGCAAAGATCCTCTATAATCTTTGCTCCCGGGGGCAGATGAGACGGAAATGAGCAAAGATCTTAGAGCAGCGCTGCCCAAAGATCCTAGAGGGTTAGGGTCCACCAGCGGTGAGTGACGGGGGCGGGCGGTGAAGGTGGCGCATGCGCAGCGGTAGAGTTGCTGCCTGACAGCCACAATGATGGATCCATCCACCGGGCCTGTCTTGTCTCTTCTCCCCGTCACTGTCACTGTCAGCCCCAGCCCCATATCCACAATATTAGCATTTGATACAGGGACACACGTTGAATGAACGAATGAAAAAAGAAAATAATATTTTTTATTATAAATGCAAATAATTAGAAACAAGTAATTCGAGGTCCACAAGAAAGAAACTGGAGAAATGTATATGTGTGTGTGTGATATTGTCTATGTTTCTACGTTTAGAATGTGAGAGTGATGGACAGTGTGGGGTGGACGGGGAGATGAGATGAATTATGAAGAGAAAGATTCAGGAACTGGGGAAAAATATCTAAAACAGGGTGAGCAGCAATAAAAATGAATTGCATTTCTCTGCAGAATTCACACAATATGGGGGAAATTAGTTGTTAACCCGGATTAAGGAAGGAGCCTGATTAGTTTTCTTGTCACAATGAGGGCGACACTAACTCCTGAGTTGATGATGAGCTACACATTGTGATTCCCTCAAGATGTTTTGCTGATAAATCTATGTTTTTGGATGTGGGCCTCAGTGTTTAGGCTTCCAGTTTTAACCCATGAGGATGTGACCATCCTTATTCCACCACTGATGGATGTGTTTAGTAAATTATGTAAATGATAGGAGTAGCCCACAAATAACGAAGGACCAGCAATGTCTTTCCAAATTATGATGGTGACTGGGTCAATTTGTGCCACTCCACTAACATGACCAAACAATCCTGGGTATGGATTGTGTTTGCATATTGTGGATATATTTTCTAGCATCAATGCAGCATCAATGTAATGGGGATAGAGTTTGGGTATAGGGCCAGTGTACACCTGGAACACAATGTATCTCTCGTGTCTATATTTCTAGGCTGTGAAGATCTTGGTGCTACTCTGTGAGGTTGTGCTTGGAGAACACCAAATGACAGAGGGAAAAACTAGTGATTGTGAAGATGTTTGCTGGAGGTTCTACCTTGAGTGAAATTCAGAACTGAGGAGAAATTTGCTCTCAATATTGGACTTTGATAAATTGTAGTAGCGATGATCATATGCAGCTCATTGGTGACCTCCTAAGTCCAACCTCCGCCATGATCTGATGCAATGAATATTAGTTTGATCTATCGGACCAACTACAGCATGAACAGGCAAGAATATTGACCTTCCATTTATTACAAAACAACAGATTCTGTCATTTGCCATTATCATAGACATTTCAAACATCACACAGTCATCTGCTTGAATATGTGTTACTGGAAACAATTCTAACTTCAGTTGTGAATAGCATTAATTATACTTGTCTTTCCCCAGGCTGGTTAGCATTCTGCAAAAGCTTTTCTCTTTACCTCACGAACATGACACTGAACTAAACTGAATTGAACTGCAAGGGGCGTGATTTATTCCCAGAGGTTGTGGAGGTCTTGGTGCAAACTGTGCGGTTTGATTTGGAGAAAACTGAAAGTTGCAGAAGAAATTGGATGATGATGAGGCTGGTGACTGGTGGGTTTACCTGTGTGAAACTCAGGAGATAATTACACTGAATATTGGAATAACTGAGTAAATTCAGCATTTTAATATCACATCTACTGGTTTGTGTTCTCCTCAACCCAAAACTCACGTCGTTTTAAACAGCCAAACCACCCAAATCACAGTGACACAGATGTTAGAGCTGCTGCCTCACAGTGCCGGAGACCATGGTTCAATCCTGACCTCGGGTGCTCTCTGGGTGGAGATAGCATGCTCCCTGTGGCCACGAATGAGTGGGGATGTAGGTTACTGGACCTCCATAAATTGCCTGTAGTGTGTAGGGAGCGGATGGGAAAGTGAGAGAACAGAACGAGTGTGAACGGGTGATCAGTGGTTGGACGGACAGAGGGCAGAAGGGCAAGTTTCCATGCTGTGTCTCAAAACTAAACTCAATCAGAACATCACTACAGATACAAGAAGATTGGCACATACTCATTACACAACAATAGATACTCTCATTCCCCAATACCCTTGACATTTGTTATCCTTCAATAACCTTTAGACAATAGGTGCAGGAGTAGAGGCCATTCGGCCCTTCCAGCCAGCACCGCCATTCAATGTGATCATAGCTGATCATCCGCAATCAGTACCCCGTTCCTGCCTTCTACCCATATCCCCTGACTCTGCTATCTTTAAGAGCCCTATCCAGCTCTCTCTTGAAAGCATCCAGAGAACCTGCCTCCACCGCCCTCTGAGGCAGAGAATTCCACAGACTCACAACTCTCTGTGAGAAAAAGTGTTTCCTGGTCTCTGTTCTAAATGGCTTACTCCTTATTCTTAAACTGTGGCCCCTGGTTCTGGACTCCCCCAACATCGGCAACATGTTTCCTGCCTCTAGCGTGTACATACACTTAACAATCTTATATGTTTCAATGAGATGCCTTCTCCTCCTTCTAAACGCCAGAGTGTACAAGCCCAGCTGCTCCATTCTCTCAGCTTATGACAGTCCCGCCATCCCGGGAATTAACCTGGTGAACCTAGGCTGGGCTCCCTCAATAGCAAGAATGTCCTTCCTCAAATTATGGGACCAAAAACTGCCCACAATACTCCAGGTGTGGTCTCACCAGGGCTCTGTACAACTGCAGAAGGACCTCTTTGCTCCTAGACTCAACTCCTCTTGTTATAAAGGCCAAATGGCTTTCTTCACTGCCTGCTGTACCTGCATGCTTACTTTCATAGACTGATGAACAAGGACCCCCAGATCCTGTTGTACTTCCCCTTTTCCCCCTTCCCATTTAGAATGATGAGGTTCCATGTCTCAACGCATCCAATGCATGTTTGAGCTCAGTAAATTCCAATTTTCCTTTGCCGAATAAGGTTTGACAAGATGGGTTTTACACTGACACAAACACTTTCAACAGAAGTGATTTCTAAACCCTGAGCAGGAGAGGAAGAGGAAGGTCCTGTAGTTTGATAAGACACAGCGTGAGACTGGGGAAGTCAGTGTGTCACCGTGCTTGGTGCTTTGCTGCCCAGTCTCTGGACTCGTTCACCATCAGTCTCTTCCCACAAGGTAGGCGACCTTACTACAGGTTCACTTCAGGTAAAGGTGTGGTTTAAATGGGATCTAGAAACGGAACTCCGTGTTCAATACTTTCTTTTTTTAATTTATTCATTTTTTAAATATAATTTTATTTATTAGTAGTGTACATTACAATAATATAAGCCAAAAATAACATAATACATTTCCTGTACCACTTTATATTTTAAACTTTGAAAAGAAGAAAAGTAAAGAGAGTTAAATAGGATAGTAAGTGTGTAAAAGAGTGATCAAAAGAGACCCTTAGACATGAAAAGAGTTACGAAGCAAGCCATAGAAAAAGAAAAAGAGAAAAAGAAAACAGAAGATATATTAAAAGTTTTTAAAAAAAAGAGCTAAAAGGGATAAACAAACTTTGCATTTTTCCTCCCCCCTCACCAGGTCCTGAAACCATTTATTTGCAGTATCTGTTGCACCTTATACTTGTAGCAAGTCGATAAATGGAGACCAAATCTTTTGGAAATGGTCTGGTTTTCCTGCTAGAAGGAATCTCATATCTTCCGGGTGTAACGTTTCGAACATATTTGAAATCCACATATTTATTGTTGGTGTTGGGGCGTTTTTCCAGAATTTAAGTACGAGTTTTTTTCCCATTATTAAACCGTAATTAAGTCGGCTATTTTGGGACGCAGTTAGCTCAGGGCTGCCTTCCATGGTTCCAAAAATAATCAATTCTGCGTTCGGTTTCAGTTTTATTTTAAATAATTTTGTAAAAATTTCAAAAATGTAATTCCAAAATGTTTGGATTTTTCTACAAAAAACAAAGGAATGTGCTATAGTTGCTTCATGGGATAGACATTTATCACAGATGGGGGAGACATTTGGAAAATGTTTACTTATTTTAGTTTTTGAGTAATATAGTCTATGTAAGGTTTTAAATTTCTAACGTGTGATATTCCACTCCTACAACCATTTATTAGACTGTACCAGTCTGTTCTGCTTTAGATTTTACAAGGACATAGAAACGTAATGAATAATGAAGAGAGACTCAAAATGCTGGAGTAACTCAGCAGGACAGGCAGCATCTGGAGAGAAAGAATGGGTGATGTTTCAGGTCGAGACCCTTCTTCAGACCCAGACTTCTTTGACCCGAAATGTCACCCATTCCTTCTCTCCAGAGATGCTGCCTGCCCCGCCCAGTTACTCCCGCCCAGTTACTTTTGTAGTCTATATTCGGTGTAAAGCAGCATCTACAGTTCCTTCCAACATGATACTTTATCAATGTATTTCTGTCTCCATTGTTTCCACTAGAAACTTAATGAAACTAAATTATCAGCATCTGCCATTTTACCCATTTGGGCTTTCTGGTCAATCTAATGTATCCATGCTCATGTGGATTTTATTTTTCCCATTTCTCCAGCAATCCTCAGGGACTGATTGAGGATGTTCAACGTCCTCACCATTCTGTTGCCCACTCGTCACCACTTCAAATGGTGACGTTTGTTTTACAGAAATGCAAGATGGTTATGTGGGTTATTCTCAGAGGCTGTGAAGAACTTGGTGCACTCTGTGATGTTGAACTTGGAGAAAACTGCAAGATGCAGGAACTATTTGGATGCTAATGAAAATATTGGCTGCAGGTTCCTCCTTGAGTGAAATTAAAAGCTCGGGAGAAAATTGCATTCAATATTGTACTAAGTTTGAAAATAATGTATGATCCTGATTCTCAAATGCACCTCATTTGTAACCCCCTAAACCCACTGTGATCTGATACATTTGGATATAGTTTAAACTGTTATAATGGTATATGGACATATAATGATATATGGACACACTGATCTGTTTTGTAGCCAATGCCTACTATGTTCTGTTGTGCTGAAGCAAAGCAAGAATTTCATTGTCCTATCAGGGACATATGACAATAAACTCACTTGAACTTGAACTTGAGCTAAAGCTCTAACATAGCTGCAAGGCGTGAATATTGATCATGTTCCCTTCCTTACAAAACAGCAGATTCCCTCATTTGCCATGATCTTAGACATTTGCCACCCACTAATAGCATTTAATATAAGGAGGTTCCACGTCTAAACTTATCCAATGTATTTGTGACCTCAGGAAATTCCCGATTTGTTTTGTCCAAATTAGCTTTTACAAGATTCAATTCAATTCAACTTTATTGTCATTGCACAAATACGAGTATAGGTACAACGAAATGCAGTTTAGCGTCTGGTCATAGTGCAAGATAGTAGAAGTAAAACTAAAAATACAAAATAAGCATACAATAAAAATAAATAAAAATACTGGTTAACAATGTGTGGATTGTGGATGAATTAAAACTGATACATAGGCAAATAACTGTATACAAATAGGAGAGTCTAAAGATAGCTAGCGACGGGTTCAGCAGTGTAATGGTGTTATTGAAAAAGCTGTTCCTCATCCTGCTTGTGCGAGACCTGAGGCTCCTGTACCGCATCCCTGATGGGAGAAGGGCAAACAGTCCATGGTTAGGGTTAGAGAGGTCCTTGATGATTTTCCCGGCCCGTATCAGACACCATTTTCGGTGGGGGGCATCCATGGCAGGGAGCGGGGTACCAATGATGTGCTGAGCGGTTTTCACCACCCGTTACAGTGCCTTCCTGTCAGCTGTGGTACAGCTGCTGTACCATACCGTGAAGCAGGTGGTCAGGATGCTTTCCATGGTACAGCGGTAAAAGTTGGACAGGATCTGGGGGGACAGGTGAGCTTTCTTGATGGTCAAGATGCCTCCTCAGAAAGTAAAGGCGCTGCTGCGCCTTTTTGATCAATTTGGTGGTATTGAGGGACCAGGACAGATCCTCTGAGATGTGTACCTCGAGGAATTTGTAGTTGGAGACGCGCTCCACCTCAGTCCCGTTTATGTGGATGGGGGTATGTCTGCCACCTCTGGTCTTCCTGAAGTCAATGATGATTTCCTTCGTCTGCTTGGAGTTGAGGATGAGGTTATTGTTGGTACACCAGGCTGCCAGGTTCTGGACCTCCTAAAAAAATGATTTTTAATCTGACGCAAACATTATCAACACAAATGGTGTGTGAATCCTGAGCTGGATAGAAAGAGGAAGGGTGCTTGCCCTTCCAAAGAAACTGTGTGAGACTGTGAATCTCAGTGTGTCGCTGTGCTTGGAGCTTTGTAACTCAGTCTCTGTACTCGTTCACCATCAGTCTCTTCTCACAAGGTGGGTGACCTCATTGCAGTCTCACTTCATGTCAAAGAGTGGTGTAACAGGTATCCACAAACTGAACAATGTTGGATGTCCTGTAAACTGGGATTTATCACTCATTCAATCAGATTGTTCCACTTTAGATTTGATAAGGGCATACAAACTTTATTAACTTTGTTTTGTCTCCTTTATTTCCCACAGCTAAATGACCAGCATATGCCATTTTCCTACTGGTGTCAATAGACAATAGACAACAGGTGCAGGAGTAGAGGCCATTCGGCCCTTCCAGCCAGCACCGCCATTCAATGTGATCATGGCTGATCATCCCCAATCAGTTCCCCGTTCCTGCCTTCTCCCCATATCCCCTGACTCCGCTATCTTTAAGAGCCCTATCTAGCTCTCTCTTGAAAGCATCCAGAGAACCGGCCTCCACCGCCCTCTGAGGCAGAGAATTCCACAGACTCACAACTCTCTGTGAGAAAAAGTGTTTCCTCATCTCCGTTTCCTAGTCAATCTAAATTGGAATACTTTTGTTCCCGTTTCGCCGGCAACGTCCTGGGACCGTTTGAGAATATTGAATGTCCCTTGCCATTGTGTTGCCTTCTCTGTTCATTAACTCACTAGCGAGGTCTGATTTAGTTGAGAACATTTTACCAGTGGTCGGAGGTAATTGAGTCAAACATTAAAAAGGCGGAGTACAGATGAATGATTTGGGCCAATAGCGGTTGAATATGGTGGTGAAATCCCAGATTACTGAAGTGACAATATTCCAGCTGCAGAGTCCACCAAGTGAATGTATTTTCCCCGTGTAATTGTGTGCGGCCAATTCTAAAATGCCCCAGGGTCAGGAGTTTCAAACTGGCTGTACTCAATACAACATTTGCCAACTACCAATTTACTGATCCTTAGTCTAAAACTGCACCTTGTTTCCAAACAGAGAATGTACAAAATGAGGCCGAGGTTTCTCTGCAACAGTTTGCCTGCAGGTTTGATGTTGGGTTTCTTCGACCAGTTTCCACACAGAGTAAGTACTTTCTCTTCACCGGTCACAATCACCTTGCATTAATTATCATTGTCCGTGTAAACCCACACCCTATTGTCAATCTCACTTTCCTCTCCACATCCCTGAATGTGTTGCTGCCTCACAAATCCACAATCCTTGCTGGACCTCCATTCCACATCCCTGAATGTGTTGCTGCCTCACAAATCCACACCATCCTTGCTGGACCTCCATTCCACATCCCTGAATGTGTTGCTGCCTCACAAATCCACACCATCCTTGCTGGACCTCCATTTCTGAGCCCATCCCATCAACTCTCTCTCCTTCTCCTGCACCGACACGGTCCTTATCAAAGTCAGAAATGGCCTCCTGTGAACTTGTTGCAGAGTTAAACTCTCCCTCCTCATCCCGCTCAGCCTCTGCAGCCTTTGACACGGTCCACACTATCCTCCCCAACATCTCCTCACCACAGTCCATGTGGGTGGAAATGCCCTCGACTTATCGATCCAGTCGCAGCCCGAGAACCAGACCCAATGTCTTCACTTCACGCTCCCACAAAGTCCCTTCAAAACCAGGTGTAGTTCCTCCACTAACCCCAACACAACCCCCTATCCCCACCTCTGTCTCCCTCCCTCCCTCCCTCCCACTCACTCACTCACTCACTCACTCACTTCTCATGTGATGAAATATCCCTGCATCAATCAGGCCAGGTTATTCCACACACACATCTCTTCACAAACCGTGACTTCCTCGCTGGGGTTTCCAAGGAAGATCACAACTGTCTGGAATTAAATTCTGTTCAAAATTAATGATTACGGATATGGGGTGGGTGGGGGAAATGTGTTTTAAATGTTAATTCTTCATTGTTCGTATTCGCAACAGAAAACAGAAATTGAATGTATTTCTTAGATAATAGAGACGAACTGCGACATACCCGGTTATGAGGACTTTTCCGGATCTGACGACATACCCGGGTATGAGAACTTTTCCGGATATGGCGACATACCCGGGTATGAGGACTTTTCCGGATTTCCGGATCTGGCGACATCCGGATCTGGCGACATACCCGGGTATGAGGACTTTTCCGGATCTGGCGACATACCCGGGTATGAGGACTTTTCCGGATCTGGTGACATACCCGGGTATGAGGACTTTTCCGGATCTGGCGACATACCCGGGTATGAGGACTTTTCCGGATCTGGCGACATACCCGGGTATGAGGACTTTTCCGGATCTGGCGACATACCCGGGTATGAGGATACCCGGGTATGAGGACTTTTCCGGATCTGGCGACATACCCGGGTATGAAGACTTTTCCGGATCTGGCGACATACCCGGGTATGAGGACTTTTCCGGATCTGGCGACATACCCGGGTATGAGGACTTTTCCGGATCTGGCGACATACCCGGGTATGAGGACTTTTCCGGATCTGGCGACATACCCGGGTATGAGGACTTTTCCAGATCTGGCGACATACCCGGGTATGAGGACTTTTCCGGATCTGGCGACATACCCGGGTATGAGGACTTTTCCGGATTTGGGGATACCCGGGTATGAGGACTTTTCCGCATCCTGCGACATACCCGGGTATGAGGACTTTTCCGGATCTGGCGACATACCCGGGTATGAGGACTTTTCCGGATCTGGCGACATACCCGGGTATGAGGACTTTTCCGGATATGGCGACATACCCGGATATGAGGACTTTTCCGGATCTGGCAACATACCCGGGTATGAGGACTTTTCCGGATCTGGCGACATACCCGGGTATGAGGACTTTTCCGGATCTGGCGACATACCCGGGTATGAGGACTTTTCCGGATCTGGCGACATACCCGGGTATGAGGACTTTTCCGGATCTGGCGACATACCCGGGTATGAGGACTTTTCCGGATCTGGCGACATACCCGGGTATGAGGACTTTTCCAGATCTGGCGACCGGGTATACCCGGGTATGAGGATACCCGGGTATGAGGACTTTTCCGGATCTGGCGACATACCCGGGTATGAGGACTTTTCCGGATCTGGCGACATACCCGGGTATGAGGACTTTTCCGGATCTGGCGACATACCCGGGTATGAGGACTTTTCCGGATCTGGCGACATACCCGGGTATGAGGACTTTTCCGAATCTGGCGACATACCCGGGTATGAGGACTTTTCCGGATCTGGCGACATACCCGGGTATGAGGACCCGGGAATGAGGACTTTTCCGGATTTGGCGACATACCCGGGTATGAGGACTTTTCCGGATCTGGCGACATACCCGGGTATGAGGACTTTTCCGGATCTGGCGACATACCCGGGTATGAGAACTTTTCCGGATCTGGCGACATACCCGGGTATGTATGAGGACTTTTCCGGATCTGGCGACATACCCGGGTATGAGGACTTTTCCGGATCTGGCGACATACCCGGGTATGAGGACTTTTCCGGATCTGGCGACATACCCGGGTATGAGGACTTTTTTCCGGATCTGGCGACATACCCGGGTATGAGGACTTTTCCGGATCTGGCGACATACCCGGGTATGAGGACTTTTCCGGATCTGGTGACATACCCGGGTATGAGGACTTTTCCGGATCTGGCGACATACCCGGGTATGAGGACTTTTCCGGATCTGGCGACATACCCGGGTATGAGGACTTTTCCGGATCTGGCGACATACCCGGGTATGAGGACTTTTCCGGATCTGGCGACATACCCGGGTATGAGGACTTTTCCGGATCTGGCGACATACCCGGGTATGAGGACTTTTCCGGATCTGGCGACATACCCGGGTATGAGGACTTTTCCGGATCTGGCGACATACCCGGGAATGAGGACTTTTCCGGATCTGGCGACATACCCGGGTATGAGGACTTTTCCGGATCTGGCGACATACCCGGGTATGAGGACTTTTCCGGATCTGGCGACATACCCGGGTATGAGGACTTTTCCGGATCTGGCGACATACCCGGGTATGAGGACTTTTCCGGATCTGGCGACATACCCGGGTATGAGGACTTTTCCGGATCTGGCGACATACCCGGGTATGAGGACTTTTCCGGATCTGGCGACATACCCGGGTATGAGGACTTTTCCGGATCTGGCGACATACCCGGGTATGAGGACTTTTCCGGATCTGGCGACATACCCGGGTATGAGGACATTTCCGGATCTGGCGACATACCCGGGTATGAGGACTTTTCCAGATCTGGCGACATACCCGGGTATGAGGACTACCCCGGATGAGGACTTTTCCGGATCTGGCGACATACCCGGGTATGAGGACTTTTCCGGATCTGGCGACATACCCGGGTATGAGGACTTTTCCGGATCTGGCGACATACCCGGGTATGAGGATACCCGGGTATGAGGACTTTTCCGGATATGGCGACATACCCGGGTATGAGGACTTTTCCGGATCTGGCGACATACCCGGGTATGAGGACTTTTCCGGATCTGGCGACATACCCGGGTATGAGGACTTTTCCGGATCTGGCGACATACCCGGGTATGAGGACTTTTCCGGATCTGGCGACATACCCGGGTATGAGGACTTTTCCGGATCTGGCGACATACCCGGGTATGAGGACTTTTCCCAATCTGGCGACATACCCGGGTATGAGGACTTTTCCGGATCTGGCGACATACCCGGGTATGAGGACTTTTCCGGATCTGGCGACATACCCGGGTATGAGGACTTTTCCAGATCTGGCGACATACCCGGGTATGAGGACTTTTCCGGATCTGGCGACATACCCGGGTATGAGGACTTTTCCGGATCTGGCGACATACCCGGGTATGAGGACTTTTCCGGATCTGGCGACATACCCGGGTATGAGGACTTTTCCGGATCTGGCGACATACCCGGGTATGAGGACTTTTCCGGATCTGGCGACATACCCGGGTATGAGGACTTTTCCGGATCTGGCGACATACCCGGGTATGGGTATGAGGACTTTTCCGGATCTGGCGACATACCCGGGTATGAGGACTTTTCCGGATCTGGCGACATACCCGGGTATGAGGACTTTTCCGGATCTGGCGACATACCCGGGTATGAGGACTTTTCCGGATCTGGCGACATACCCGGGTATGAGGACTTTTCCGGATCTGGCGACATACCCGGGTATGAGGACTTTTCCGGATCTGGCGACATACCCGGGTATGAGGACTTTTCCGGATCTGGCGACATACCCGGGTATGAGGACTTTTCCGGATCTGGCGACATACCCGGGTATGAGGATTTTTCCGGATCTGGCGACATACCCGGGTATGAGGACTTTTCCGGATCTGGCGACATACCCGGGTATGAGGACTTTTCCGGATCTGGCGACATACCCGGGTATGAGGACTTTTCCGGATCTGGCGACATACCCGGGTATGAGGACTTTTCCGGATCTGGCGACATACCCGGGTATGAGGACTTTTCCGGATCTGGCGACATACCCGGGTATGAGGACTTTTCCGGATCTGGCGACATACCCGGGTATGAGGACTTTTCCCGATCTGGCGACATACCCGGGTATGAGGATACCCGGGTATGAGGACTTTTCCGGATCTGGCGACATACCCGGGTATGAGGACTTTTCCGGATCTGGCGACATACCCGGGTATGAGGACTTTTCCGGATCTGGCGACATACCCGGGTATGAGGACTTTTCCGGATCTGGCGACATACCCGGGTATGAGGACTTTTCCGGATCTGGCGACATACCCGGGTATGAGGACTTTTCCGGATCTGGCGACATACCCGGGTATGAGGACTTTTCCGGATCTGGCGACATACCCGGGTATGAGGACTTTTCCGGATCTGGCGACATACCCGGGTATGAGGACTTTTCCGGATCTGGCGACATACCCGGGTATGAGGACTTTTCCGGATCTGGCGACATACCCGGGTATGAGGACTTTTCCGGATCTGGCGACATACCCGGGTATGAGGACTTTTCCGGATCTGGCGACATACCCGGGTATGAGGACTTTTCCGGATCTGGCGACATACCCGGGTATGAGGACTTTTCCGGATCTGGCGACATACCCGGGTATGAGGATACCCGGGTATGAGGACTTTTCCGGATCTGGCGACATACCCGGGTATGAGGACTTTTCCGGATCTGGCGACATACCCGGGTATGAGGACTTTTCCGGATCTGGCGACATACCCGGGTATGAGGACTTTTCCGGATCTGGCGACATACCCGGGTATGAGGACTTTTCCGGATCTGGCGACATACCCGGGTATGAGGACTTTTCCGGATCTGGCGACATACCCGGGTATGAGGACTTTTCCGGATCTGGCGACATACCCGGGTATGAGGACTTTTCCGGATCTGGCGACATACCCGGGTATGAGGACTTTTCCGGATCTGGCGACATACCCGGGTATGAGGACTTTTCCGGATCTGGCGACATACCCGGGTATGAGGACTTTTCCGGATCTGGCGACATACCCGGGTATGAGGACTTTTCCGGATCTGGCGACATACCCGGGTATGAGGATACCCGGGTATGAGGACTTTTCCGGATCTGGCGACATACCCGGGTATGAGGACTTTTCCGGATCTGGCGACATACCCGGGTATGAGGACTTTTCCGGATCTGGCGACATACCCGGGTATGAGGACTTTTCCGGATCTGGCGACATACCCGGGTATGAGTATGAGGACTTTTCCGGATCTGGCGACATACCCGGGTATGAGGACTTTTCCGGATCTGGCGACATACCCGGGTATGAGGACTTTTCCGGATCTGGCGACATACCCGGTATGAGGACTTTTCCGGATCTGGCGACATACCCGGGTATGAGGACTTTTCCGGATCTGGCGACATACCCGGGTATGAGGACTTTTCCGGATCTGGCGACATACCCGGGTATGAGGACTTTTCCGGATCTGGCGACATACCCGGGTATGAGGACTTTTCCGGATCTGGCGACATACCCGGGTATGAGGACTTTTCCGGATCTGGCGACATACCCGGGTATGAGGACTTTTCCGGATCTGGCGACATACCCGGGTATGAGGACTTTTCCGGATCTGGCGACATACCCGGGTATGAGGACTTTTCCGGATCTGGCGACATACCCGGGTATGAGGACTTTTCCGGATCTGGCGACATACCCGGGTATGAGGACTTTTCCGGATCTGGCGACATACCCGGGTATGAGGACATTTCCGGATCTGGCGACATACCCGGGTATGAGGACTTTTCCGGATCTGGCGACATACCCGGGTATGAGGACTTTTCCGGATCTGGCGACATACCCGGGTATGAGGACTTTTCCGGATCTGGCGACATACCCGGGTATGAGGACTTTTCCGGATCTGGCGACATACCCGGGTATGAGGACTTTTCAGGATCTGGCGACATACCCGTGTATGTGGACTTTTCCGAATCTGGCGACATACCCCGGGTATGAGGACTTTTCCGGATCTGGCGACATACCCGGGTATGAGGACTTTTCCGGATCTGGCGACATACCCGGGTATGAGGACTTTTCCGGATCTGGCGACATACCCGGGTATGAGGACTTTTCCGGATCTGGCGACATACCCGGGTATGAGGACTTTTCCGGATCTGGCGACATACCCGGGTATGAGGACTTTTCCGGATCTGGTGACATACCCGGGTATGAGGACTTTTCCGGATCTGGCGACATACCCGGGTATGAGGACTTTTCCGGATCTGGCGACATACCCGGGTATGAGGACTTTTCCGGATCTGGCGACATACCCGGGTATGAGGATTTTTCCGGGAATGAGGACTTTTCCGGATCTGGCGACATACCCGGGTATGAGGACTTTTCCGGATCTGGCGACATACCCGGGTATGAGGACTTTTCCGGATCTGGCGACATACCCGGGTATGAGGACTTTTCCGGATCTGGCGACATACCCGGGTATGAGGACTTTTCCGGATCTGGCGACATACCCGGGTATGAGGACTTTTCCGGATCTGGCGACATACCCGGGTATGAGGACTTTTCCGGATCTGGCGACATACCCGGGTATGAGGACTTTTCCGGATCTGGCGACATACCCGGGTATGAGGACTTTTCCGGATCTGGCGACATACCCGGGTATGAGGACTTTTCCGGATCTGGCGACATACCCGGGTATGAGGACTTTTCCGGATCTGGCGACATACCCGGGTATGAGGACTTTTCCGGATCTGGCGACATACCCGGGTATGAGGACTTTTCCGGATCTGGCGACATACCCGGATATGAGGACTTTTCCGGATCTGGCGACATACCCGGGTATGAGGACTTTTCCGGATCTGGCGACATACCCGGGTATGAGGACTTTTCCGGATCTGGCGACATACCCGGGTATGAGGACTTTTCCGGATCTGGCGACATACCCGGATATGAGGACTTTTCCGGATCTGGCGACATACCCGGGTATGAGGACTTTTCCGGATCTGGCGACATACCCGGGTATGAGGACTTTTCCGGATCTGGCGACATACCCGGGTATGAGGACTTTTCCGGATCTGGCGACATACCCGGGTATGAGGACTTTTCCGGGTCTGGCGACATACCCGGGTATGAGGACATTTCCGGAACTGGCGACATACCCGGGTATGAGGACTTTTCCGGATCTGGCGACATACACGGGTATGAGGACTTTTCCGGATCTGGCGACATACCCGGGTATGAGGACTTTTCCGGATCTGGCGACATACCCGGGTATGAGGACTTTTCCGGATCTGGCGACATACCCGGGTATGAGGACTTTTCCGGATCTGGCGACATACCCGGGTATGAGGACTTTTCCGGATCTGGCGACATACCCGGGTATGAGGACTTTTCCGGATCTGGCGACATACCCGGGTATGAGGACTTTTCCGGATCTGGCGACATACCCGGGTATGAGGACTTTTCCGGATCTGGCGACATACCCGGGTATGGGTACCCGGGTATGAGGACTTTTCCGGATCTGGCGACATACCCGGGTATGAGGACTTTTCCGGATCTGGCGACATACCCGGGTATGAGGACTTTTCCGGATACTGCGACATACCCGGGTATGAGGACTTTTCCGGATATGGCGACATACCCGGGTATGAGGACTTTTCCGGATCTGGCGACATACCCGGGTATGAGGACTTTTCCGGATCTGGCGACATACCCGGGTATGAGGACTTTTCCGGATCTGGCGACATACCCGGGTATGAGGACTTTTCCGGATCTGGCGACATACCCGGGTATGAGGACTTTTCCGGATCTGGCGACATACCCGGGTATGAGGATACCCGGACTTTTCCGGATCTGGCGACATACCCGGGTATGAAGACTTTTCCCAATCTGGCGACATACCCGGGTATGAAGACTTTTCCCAATCTGGCGACATACCCGGGTATGAGGACTTTTCCGGATCTGGCGACATACCCGGGTATGAGGACTTTTCCGGATCTGGCGACATACCCGGGTATGAGGACTTTTCCGGATCTGGCGACATACCCGGGTATGAGGACTTTTCCGGATCTGGCGACATACCCGGGTATGAGGACTTTTCCGGATCTGGCGACATACCCGGGTATGAGGACTTTTCCGGATCTGGCGACATACCCGGGTATGAGGACTTTTCCGGATCTGGCGACATACCCGGGTATGAGGACTTTTCCGGATCTGGCGACATACCCGGGTATGAGGACTTTTCCGGATCTGGCGACATACCCGGGTATGAGGACTTTTCCGGATCTGGCGACATACCCGGGTATGAGGACTTTTCCGGATCTGGCGACATACCCGGGTATGAGGACTTTTCCGGATCTGGCGACATACCCGGGTATGAGGACTTTTCCGGATCTGGCGACATACCCGGGTATGAGGACTTTTCCGGATCTGGCGACATAACCCGGGTATGAGGACTTTTCCGGATCTGGCGACATACCCGGGTATGAGGACTTTTCCGGATCTGGCGGATCTGGCGCATACCCGGGTATGAGGACTTTTCGGGATCTGGCGACATACCCGGGTATGAGGACTTTTCCGGATCTGGCGACATACCCGGGTATGAGGACTTTTCCGGATCTGGCGACATACCCGGGTATGAGGACATACCCGGGTATGAGGACTTTTCCGGATCTGGCGACATACCCGGGTATGAGGACTTTTCCGGATCTGGCGACATACCCGGGTATGAGGACTTTTCCGGATCTGGCGACATACCCGGGTATGAGGACTTTTTCCGGATCTGGCGACATACCCGGGTATGAGGACTTTTCCGGATCTGGCGACATACCCGGGTATGAGGACTTTTCCGGATCTGGCGACATACCCGGGTATGAGGACTTTTCCGGGTCTGGCGACATACCCGGGTATGAGGACTTTTCCGGATCTGGCGACATACCCGGGTATGAGGACTTTTCCGGATCTGGCGACATACCCGGGTATGAGGACTTTTCCGGATCTGGCGACATACCCGGGTATGAGGATACCCGGGTATGAGGACTTTTCCGGATCTGGCGACATACCCGGGTATGAGGACTTTTCCGGATCTGGCGACATACCCGGGTATGAGGACTTTTCCGGATCTGGCGACATACCCGGGTATGAGGACTTTTCCGGATCTGGCGACATACCCGGGTATGAGGACTTTTCCGGATCTGGCGACATACCCGGGTATGAGGACATTTCCGGATCTGGCGACATACCCGGATATGGCGACATACCCGGGTATGAGGACTTTTCCGGATCTGGCGACATACCCGGGTATGAGGACTTTTCCGGATCTGGCGACATACCCGGGTATGAGGACTTTTCCGGATCTGGCGACATACCCGGGAATGAGGACTTTTCCGGATCTGGCGACATACCCGGGTATGAGGACTTTTCCGGATCTGGCGACATACCCGGGTATGAGGACTTTTCCGGATCTGGCGACATACCCGGGTATGAGGACTTTTCCGGATCTGGCGACATACCCGGGTATGAGGACTTTTCCGGATCTGGCGACATACCCGGGTATGAGGACTTTTCCGGATCTGGCGACATACCCGGGTATGAGGACTTTTCCGGATCTGGCGACATACCCGGGTATGAGGACTTTTCCGGATCTGGCGACATACCCGGGTATGAGGACTTTTCCGGATCTGGCGACATACCCGGGTATGAGGACTTTTCCGGATCTGGCGACATACCCGGGTATGAGGACTTTTCCGGATCTGGCGACATACCCGGGTATGAGGACTTTTCCGGATCTGGCGACATACCCGGGTATGAGGACTTTTCCGGATCTGGGGACATACCCGGGTATGAGGACTTTTCCGGATCTGGCGACATACCCGGGTATGAGGACTTTTCCGGATCTGGCGACATACCCGGGTATGAGGACTTTTCCGGATCTGGCGACATACCCGGGTATGAGGACTTTTCCGGATCTGGCGACATACCCGGGTATGAGGACTTTTCCGGATCTGGCGACATACCCGGGTATGAGGACTTTTCCGGATCTGGCGACATACCCGGGTATGAGGACTTTTCCGGATCTGGCGACATACCCGGGTATGAGGACTTTTCCGGATCTGGCGACATACCCGGGTATGAGGGTATGAGGTCTTTTCCGGATCTGGCGACATGCCCGGGTATGAGGACTTTTCCGGATACTGCGACATACCCGGATATGAGGACTTTTCCGGATATGGCGACATACCCGGGTATGAGGACATTTCCGGATCTGGCGACATACCCGGGTATGAGGACTTTTCCGGATCTGGCGACATACCCGGGTATGAGGACTTTTCCAGATCTGGCGACATACCCGGGTATGAGGACTTTTCCGGATCTGGCGACATACCCGGGTATGAGGACTTTTCCGGATCTGGCGACATACCCGGGTATGAGGACTTTTCCGGGTCTGACATACCCGGGTATGAGGACTTTTCCGGATCTGGCGAACATACCCGGGTATGACGACTTTTCCGGATCTGGCGACATACCCGGGTATGAGGACTTTTCCGGATCTGGCGACATACCCGGGTATGAGGACTTTTCCAGATCTGGCGACATACCCGGGTATGAGGACTTTTCCGGATCTGGCGACATACCCGGGTATGAGGACTTTTCCGGATCTGGCGACATACCCGGGTATGAGGACTTTTCCGGATCTGGCGACATACCCGGGTATGAGGACTTTTCCGGATCTGGCGACATACCCGGGTATGAGGACTTTTCCGGATCTGGCGACATACCCGGGTATGAGGACTTTTCCGGATCTGGCGACATACCCGGGTATGAGGACTTTTCCGGATCTGGCGACATACCCGGGTATGAGGACTTTTCCGGATCTGGCGACATACCCGGGTATGAGGACTTTTCCGGATCTGGCGACATACCCGGGTATGAGGACTTTTCCGGATCATGGCGACATTTCCGGATCTGGCGACATACCCGGATACCTGGGTATGAGGACCTTTCCGGATCTGACATATACCCGGGTATGAGGACTTTTCCGGATCTGGCGACATACCCGGGTATGAGGACTTTTCCGGATGAGGATCTGGCGACATACCCGGGTATGAGGACTTTTCCGGATCTGGCGACATACCCGGGTATGAGGACTTTTCCGGATCTGGCGACATACCCGGGTATGAGGACTTTTCCGGATCTGACGACATACCCGGGTATGAGGACTTTTCCGGATCTGGCGACATACCCGGGTATGAGGACTTTTCCGGAATCTGGCGACATACCCGGGTATGAAGACTTTTCCGGATCTGGCGACATACCCGGGTATGAGGACTTTTCCGGATCTGGCGACATACCCGGGTATGAGGACTTTTCCGGATATGGCGACATACCCGGGTATGAGGACTTTTCAGGATCT
Organism: Leucoraja erinaceus; assembly: GCF_028641065.1. Lineage (NCBI taxonomy): Eukaryota > Metazoa > Chordata > Chondrichthyes > Rajiformes > Rajidae > Leucoraja > Leucoraja erinaceus. The sequence goes on along the minus strand of NC_073382.1, from coordinate 82,846,852 downwards.
GGCGACATACCCGGGTATGAGGACTTTTCCGGATCTGGCGACATACCCGGGTATGAGGACTTTTCCGGATCTGGCGACATACCCGGGTATGAGGACTTTATGAGGACTTTTCCGGATCTGGCGACATACCCGGATATGAGGACTTTTCCCGATCTGGCGACATACCCGGGTATGAGGACTTTTCCGGATCTGGCGACATACCCGGGTATGAGGACTTTTCCGGATCTGGCGACATACCCGGGTATGAGGACTTTTCCGGATCTGGCGACATACCCGGGTATGAGGACTTTTCCGGATCTGGCGACATACCCGGGTATGAGGACTTTTCCGGATCTGGCGACATACCCGGGTATGAGGACTTTTCCGGATCTGGCGACATACCCGGGTATGAGGACTTTTCCGGATCTGGCGACATACCCGGGTATGAGGACTTTTCCGGATCTGGCGACATACCCGGGTATGAGGACTTTTCCGGATCTGGCGACATACCCGGGTATGAGGACTTTTCCGGATCTGGCGACATACCCGGGTATGAGGACTTTTCCGGATCTGGCGACATACCCGGGTATGAGGACTTTTCCGGATCTGGCGACGATACCCGGGTATGAGGACTTTTCCGGATCTGGCGACATACCCGGGTATGAGGACTTTTCCGGATCTGGCGACATACCCGGGTATGAGGACTTTTCCGGATCTGGCGACATACCCGGGTATGAGGACTTTTCCGGATCTGGCGACATACCCGGGTATGAGGACTTTTCCAGATCTGGCGACATACCCGGGTATGAGGACTTTTCCGGAATCTGGCGACATACCCGGGTATGAGGACTTTTCCGGATCTGGCGACATACCCGGGTATGAGGACTTTTCCGGATCTGGCGACATACCCGGGTATGAGGACTTTCTGGCGACATACCCGGGTATGAGGACTTTTCCGGATCTGGCGACATACCCGGGTATGAGGACTTTTCCGGATCTGGCGACATACCCGGGTATGAGGACTTTTCCGGATCTGGCGACATACACGGGTATGAGGACTTTTCCGGATCTGGCGACATAACCGGGTATGAGGACGGGTATGAGGACTTTTCCGGATCTGGCGACATACCCGGGTATGAGGACTTTTCCGGATCTGGCGACATACCCGGGTATGAGGACTTTTCCGGATCTGGCGACATACCCGGGTATGAGGACTTTTCCGGATCTGGAGACATACCCGGGTATGAGGACTTTTCCGGATCTGGCGACATACCCGGGTATGAGGACTTTTCCGGGTATGAGGATACCCGGGTATGAGGACTTTTCCACATCTGGCAACATACCCGGGTATGAGGACTTTTCCGGATCTGGCGACATACCCGGGTATGAGAATACCCGTTTATGAGGACTTTTCCGGGATCTGGCGAAATACCCGGGTATGCGGACTTTTCCGGCTGTGGCGTCACTGGCGACATACCTTTTCCGGGTATGAGGACTTTTCTGGATCTGGCGACATACCGAGGGCTATGAGGACGTTTCTGCACTCCTGGGGCGGCATTCCCAGTGATGAGAGACTTTTCCAAATCTGCGGCAGTCCCGATATGACGACTTTGCCAAATTATGGAGCGCCAGACGCCGGATAAGGAGGACTTTTCGTGATCTGGACGGACATGGCCGCTGGACGTAAGAGGACTTTTTACGGGGATCTGGCGGACATGCCTTGCGTAAGATGAGCTCGAGTCCATAACGGGCACAGACCCGGGTGGGAGGACTTTTTTCCGTCTCTGGCCACCTACCCGGGTAGCGGACTTTTCGTACTGGCACATACCCGGTATGAGAATACCATTTATGAGGACTTTTTCCGAGCATCTGGCGACATTTCCGGTAAGAGGACTTTTCGTGATCAGGTGACATACCTGAGTGTATGAGGGACTTTTCCGATCTGGGTGACATACCCCGGGTATTGGAGGACTTTTCCGGATCTGCGGACATACCCGGGTATGAGGACTTTTCCGGATCTGGCGACATACCCGGGTATAAAGACTTTTCCGGATCTGGCGACATACCCTGGTATGAGG
>NC_073382.1:82816488-82844695 GCF_028641065.1 Leucoraja erinaceus | reverse complement strand
ACATACCGGATATGACGACATGCCCGGATATAACGAACATAACCGGATATGACGACATTCCCGGATATGACGACATACCCAGATGTGGATATGACGACATACCCAGATATGGCGACATGACGACATACCCGGATATGATGACATTCCAGGATATGACGACATTCCTGGATATGGCAACATTCCCAGATATGACGACATACCCAGATATGGCAACATTCCCAGATATGACGACATACCCAGATATGGCAACATTCCCGGATGGCGACATTACCGGATATGCCGACATTCCCAGATATTACGACATTCCCGGATATGATGACATTCCCGGATATGACAACATTCCCGGGTATGACGACATTCCCGGATATGCCGACATACCCGGATATGACAACATTCCGGATATGCCGACATACCCGGATATGATGACATTCCCGGATATGACGACATACCCGGATATGACGACATACCCGGATATGACGACATACCCCGATATGACGACATTCCCGGATATGACGACATTCCCGGATATGATATGACGACATACCCAGATATGACGACATACCCGGATATGACAACATACCCGGATATGACGACATACCCGGATATGACGACATACCCGGATATGACGACATACCCGGATATGACGACATACCCGGATATGAACATTCCCGGATATGACGACATACCCGGATATGACGACATACCCAGATATGGCGACATTCCCGGATATGACATTCCCGGATATGACGACATTCCCGGATATGACGACATTCCCAGATATGACGACATACCCGGATATGACAACATACCCGGTTATGACGACATTCCCGGATATGACAACATTCCCGGATATGACGACATACCCGGATATGACGACATTCCCGGATATGACGACATTCCCAGATATGACGACATACCCGGATATGACGACATTCCCGGATATGATGACATTCCCGGATATGACGACATTCCCGGATATGACGACATGGATATGACGACATTCCCGGATATGATCTTCCCTCATATGATGATATACTCGGATATTACGATATACTCGGATATTACAACATACCCAGCTATGACGACATACCCGGATATGACAACATTCTCACATATGACGACATTCCCGGATATGACGACATTCCCGGTTATGACGACATTCCCGGATATGACAACATTCCCGGATATGACGACATACCAGGATATGACGACATACACGCATATGACAAACTTCCCGGATATGACGACATACCCATAAATGGCAACATTCCCGGATATGTCGACTTTCCCGGATATGACAACATTCCCATAAATGATATTCCCAGATATGTCGACATACCCGGATATGACGAAATTCCTGGATATGACGACATACCCGGATATGACGACATTCCCAGATATTACGACATACCCAGATAGGATGACAACATACCCGGATATGACGACATTCCCAGATATGACGACATTCCCAGATATGACGACATACCGACATACCCAGATATGACAGCATTCCCGGATATGACAAATTTCCCAGATATGATGAATTTCCCAGATATGATAACATCTCGGACATGATGACATTACCGGATATGACGATGTTCCCGGAGATTGAGAAATTCCCGGATATGAAGATATTCCCGGATATGAAGACATACCGGGATATGCCAACATACCCAGATATGGTGACATTCACGGATATGTCGACATTCACGGATATGATGACATTCCCGGATATGACGACATTCCCGGATATGACGACATTCCTGGATATGACGACATTCCTGGATATGACGACATACCCGGATATGACAACATTCCCAGATATGACGACATACCCGGTTATGACGACATACCCTGGATATGACGACATACCAGGATATGACGACATACCCGGATATGACGACATAACTGGATATGACGACATACCCGGATATGATGGAATTCCAGGATATGACGACATAACCGGATATGACGGAATTCCTGGATATGACCACATACCCAGATATGATGACATACCCGGATATGACAACATAATCAGATATGATGACATTCCCGGATATGACGACATTCCTGGATATGACGACATTCCCGGATATGACGACATTCCCGGATATGACGACATTCCAGGATATGACGACATTCCCGGATATGACGACATACCCAGATATGGCGACATTCCCGGATATGTGGACATACGCGGATATGGCGACATACCCAGATATGGCGACATTCCCGGATATGACGACATTCCCGGATATGACGACATACCCAGATATGACGACATTCCCGGATATAACGACATTCCCGGATATGACGACATTCCCGGATATGATGACATACCCGGTTATGACGACATTCCCGGATATTCCCGGATATGACGACATTCCCGGATATGACGACATACCCGGATATGACAACATACCCAGATATGGCGACATTCCCGGATATGACGACATTCCCGGATATGACGACATTCCCGGATATGACGACATTCCTGGATATGACGACATTCCTGGATATGAGGACATTCCCGGATATGACAACATTCCTGGATATGACGACATTCCCGGATATGACGACATTCCCGGATATGACAACATTCCCGGATATGACGACATACCCGGATATGACGACATACCTGGATATGACGACATTCCCGGATATGACGACATACCCGGATATGACGACATACCCGGATATGATGACATTCCAGGATATGACGACATACCCGGATATGACGACATTCCCGGATATGACGACATACCCAGATATGATGACATTCCCGGATATGATGACATATTCCCGGATATGACGACATCCCAGATATGATGACATTCCCGGATATGACGACATTCCTGGATATGACGACATTCCCGGATATGACGACATTCCCGGATATGACAACATTCCCGGATATGACGACATTCCCGGATATGACGACATACCCGGATATGACAACATACCCGGATATGACGACATTCCCGGATATGACGACATTCCCGGATATGACGACATTCCTGGATATGACGACATACCCGGATATGACGACATTCCCGGATATGACGACATTCCCGGATATATGACGGATATGACGACATTCCCGGATATGACGACATACCCGGATATGACGACATACCCGGATATGACGACATTCCCGGATATGACGACATACCCGGATATGACGACATACCCGGACATTCCCGGATGACATACCCGGATATGACGACATAACTGGATATGACGACATACCCGGATATGATGGAATTCCAGGATATGACGACATAACCGGATATGACGGAATTCCTGGATATGACCACATACCCAGATATGATGACATACCCGGATATGACAACATAATCAGATATGATGACATTCCCGGATATGGTGACATTCCTGGATATGACGCCATTGCAGGATATGACGACATGCCCGGTTATGACGATCTTCCAGGATATGACGACATAACCGGATATGACGACATACCCAGATATGGCGACATACCCAGATATGGCATACCCGGATATGACGACATACCCAGATATGGCAACATTCCCAGATATGACGACATTCCCGGATATGACGACATACCCAGATATGACAGCATTCCCGGATGTGATGAATTTCCCAGATATGACGAATTTTCCAGATATGATAACATCTCGGACATGATGACATTACCGGTTATGACAATGTTCCCGGAGATTGAGAAATTCCAGGATATGAATATATTCCCGGATATGAAGAATTACTCGGTTATGCCAACATAACCAGCTATGGCGACATTCCCAGATGTCGACATTCACGGATATGACGACATTCCCGGATATGACGACATTCCTAGATATGACGACTTTCCCAGATATGACAACTCTCGGATATGACAACATTCCTGGATATGACGACATATCTGGACATGACGACATACCCGGATATGACAACATTCTCAGATATGTCGGCATACCCGGTTATGATGACATACCTGGATATGACGACATAACCGGATATGACGACATACCCGGTTATGACGACATACCCGGATATGATGGAATTCCAGGATATGACGACATACCCGGATATATAAGGAATTCCCGGTTATGACGACATACCCAGATATGATGACATACCCGGATATGACAACATAATCAGATATGATGACATTCCCGGATATGGCGACATTCCTGGATATGACGCCATTCCCGGATATGACGACATACCCGGTTATGACAATCTTCCTGGATATGACGACATAACCGGATATGACGACATATCCAGATATGGCAACATACCTAGATATGGCATACCCGGTTATGACGACATTCCTGGATATGACGACATTTCTGGACATGACGACATACCCGGATATGACCACATCCTCAGATATGACGGCATACCCGCTTCTGACGGCATACGCGGTTATGACGACATACCCGGTCATGATGACATACCCGGATATGGCGACATTCCCGGATATGGCATACCCGGATATGACGACATACCCGGATATGACGACATATCCGGTTTTGATGACATACCCGGCTATGATGACATAACCGGTTATGACGACATACCCGGTTATGATGGAATTCCAGGATATGACGACATACCCGGATATGACGGAATTCCCGGATATGACCACATACCCAGATATGATGACATACCCGGATATGACAACATTCTCAGATATGGCGACATTCCTGGATATGACGCCATTCCCGGATATGACGACATTCCTGGATATGGCGACATTCCCAGTTATGACAACCTTCCCATAAATGACGACATTCCCGTATATGCCGACATACCTGGTTATGTCAAAATTCCTGGATATGATGACATACCCGGATATCACGACATTCCCAGATATGATGACATACCCGGTTATGACGACATTCCCAGATATGACGACATACGACATTTCCGGATATGACGACATACCTGGTTATGACGACATTCCCTGATATGCCGACATTGCCAGATATGACGAAATACCCAGATATGGCATACCCGGATATGACGACATACCCAGATATGGCGACATTCCCGGATATGTCGACTTTCCCGGATATGACAACATTCCCGTAAATGATGACATGCCCAGATATGCCGACATACCCGGATACGACGAAATTCCTGGATCTGATGACATACCCGGACATTACGACATTCCCAGATATGACGACATACCCGGAAATGACAACCTTCCCGGTTATGCCAACATACCCGGTTATGACGTAATTCCCAGATATGACGACATTCCCGGATATGACGACATAACTGGTTATGACGACATACCCAGATATGGCAACATACCCAGATATGGCATACCCAGATATGACGACATACCCAGATATGGCAACATTCCCAGATATGATGACATACCCGGATATGAAGACATACCCGGTTATGACGACATACCCGGATATGATGACATACCCAGATATGGCAACATTCCCGGCTATGACGACATACCCGGATATGACGACATACCCGGATATGAAGACATTCCCAGATATGACGACATTTCCGGATATGACGACATACCTGGTTATGACGACATTCCCTGATATGCCGACCTTCCCGGATATGACGACATACCCAGATATGGCATACCCGGTTATGACGACATACCCAGATATGGCAACATTCCCGGATATGTCGACTTTCCCTGATATGACAACATTCCCATAAATGATGACATTCCCAGATATGCCGACATACCCAGGTACGACGAAATTCCTGGATATGATGAAATACCCAGACATTACGACATTCCCAGATATGACGACATACCCGGATATGACAACATTCCCGGATATGACAACATACCCGGTTATGACGACATTCCTGGATATGACGACATTCCCAGATATGACGACATACCCAGCTATGACAGGATTCCCCCGGATATGACGAATTTCCCAGATATGACGAATTTCCCAGATATGATAACATCTCGGACATGATGACATTACCGGATATGACAATGTTCCAGGAGATTGAGAAATTCCCGGATATGAAGACATTCCCAGATATGAAGACATACCCGGAAATGCCAACATAACCAGATATGCCGACATTCCCAGATATGACGACATTCCCGGTTATGATGACATTCCCGGATATGACGACTTTCCCAGATACGACAACTCTCGGATATGACGACATACCCGGATATGACAACATTCTCAGATATGTCGGCATACCCGTATATAACAACATAACCGGATATGACGACATGCCCGGATATAACAACATAACCGGATATGACGACATGCCCGGATATGACGACATACCCGGATATGACGGAATTACAGGATATGACGACATACCCGGATATGATGGAATTCCAGGATATGACGACATACTTAGATATGGCAACATTCCCAGATATGACGACATACCCAGATATGGCAACATTCCCGGATTTGACGACATACCCAGATCTGGCAACATTCCCGGATATGGCGACATTCCCAGTTATGACAACATTCCCGTAAATTACGGCATTCCCGGAAATGCCGACATACCCGGTTATGACGAAATTCCTGGATATGATGACATACCCGGACATCACGACATTCCCAGATATGACAACATACCCGGATATGAAGACATTCCCAGATATGATGACATTTCTGGATATGACGACATACCCAGTTATGACGACATACCCGCATATGACGATCTTCCCGGACATGACGACATACCCAGATATGAACACATACCCGGATTTGCCGACATTCCCTGATATGCTGACATTCCTGGATATGACGACATACCCAGATATGGCGTACCCGGATATGTTGACTTTCCCGGATATGACAACATTCCCGTAAATGATGACATTCCCAGATATGCCGACATACCCGGATATGACAACATACCCGGTTATGACGACGTAATTCACAGATATGACAACATTCCCGGATATGACGACATACCCAGATATGACGACATTCCCGGATATGACGACATTCCCGGATATGACGAACATTCCCGGATATGACGACATCCTGGACATGATGACATTACCGGATATGACGACATTCCCGGATATGACGACATTCCCGGATATGAAGACATTCCCGGATATGACGACATACCCGGATATGACGACATACCCAGATATGGTGACATTCCCAGATATGTCGACATTCCCGGATATGGCGAAGTTCGCGGATATGACGACATACCCGGATATGACGACATTCCCGGTTATGACGTGGTTCCCGGATATGATGCATACCCGAGTATTCCCGGATATGACGACATACCCGGATATGACGACATACCCGGATATGACGACATACCCGGATATGACGACATTCCCGGATATGACGACATACCCGGATATGACGACATTCCCGGATATGACGACATTCCCGGATATGACTAAATTCCCGGTTATGATGATATTCCTGGATATGACGACATACCCGGATATGACGACATACCCGGATATGATGACATTCCCGGATATGGCGACATTCCCGGATATGACGACATTCCCGGATATGATGACATTCCCGGATATGACGACATTCCCGGATATGACGACATACCCGGATATGACGACATACCCGGATATGATGACATTCCCGGATATGACGACATGACGACATCCCGGATATGACAACATTCCCAGATATGACGACATACCCAGATATGGCGACATTCCCGGATATGACGACATTCCCGGATATGACGACATTCCGGATATGACGACATACCCGGATATGATGATCATTCCCGGATATGACGACATACCCGGATATGACGACATTCCCGGATATGACGACATACCCGGATATGACGACATTCCCGGATATGACGACATTCCCGGATATGACGACATTCCCGGATATGACGACATACCCGGATATGACGACATTCCCGGATATGACGACGATTCCCAGATATGACGACATACCCGGATATGACGACATTCCCTGATATGACGACATTCCCGGATATGACGACATTCCCGGATATGACGACATACCCAGATATGACGACATACCCGGATATGACGACATTCCCGGATATGACGACATTCCCGGATATGATGACATTCCCAGATATGACGACATTCCCGGATATGAGGACATTCCTGGATATGATGACATACCCGGATATGACGACATTCCCGACATTCCCAGATATGACGACATACCCGGATATGACAACATTCCCGGATATGACAACATTCCCGGATATGACGACATTCCCAGATATGACGACATTCCCAGATATGACGACATACCCAGATATGACGACATTCCTCGACTTTCCCGGATATGACGACATTCCCGGATATGACGACATTCCCGGATATGAAGACATACCCGGATATGACAACATACCCGGATATGACGACATTCCCAGATATGACGACATTCCCGGATATGACGACATTCCCGGATACGACATTCCCGGATATGACGACATTCCCGGATATGACGACATCCCGGATATGACGACATTCCTGGATATGACGACATACCTGGATATGACGACATACCCGGATATGACGACATTCTCAGATATGACGACATACCCGGATATGACGACATTCCCGGATATGACCACATACCCAGATATGATGACATACCCGGATATGACGACATTCCAGATATGATGACATTCCCGGATATGGCGACATTCCTGGATATGACGACATTCCCGGATATGACGACATTCCTGGATATGACGACATACCCGGATATGACGACATTCCTGGATATGACGACCCGGATATGACGACATACCCGGATATGGCGACATACCCGGATATGACGACATACCCGGATATGACGACATACCCAGATATGGCGACATTCCCGGATATGACGACATACCCGGATATGACGACATTCCCGGATATGACGACATTCCTGGATATGACGACATTCCCGGATATGACGACATTCCTGGATATGACGACATACCCGGATATGACGACATTCCTGGATATGACGACATACCCGGATATGACGACATTCCCGGATATGACGACATACCCGGATATGGCGACATACCCGGATATGACGACATACCCGGATATGACAACATTCCCAGATATGACGACATACCCAGATATGACGACATTCCCGGATATGACGCTATGACGACATACCCGGTTATGACAAAATTCCCGGATATGATGACATACCCGGATATCACGACATTCCCAGATATGACGACATACCCGGATATGAAGACATTCCCGGATATGACGACATTCCCGGATATGACGACATACCCGGATATGACGACATACCCGGATATGACGACATACCCGGATATGACGACATTCCCGGATATGACGACATACCCGGATATGGCGACATACCCGGACCCGGATATGACGACATACCCAGATATGGCGACATTCCCGGATATGGCAACACACCCGGGTATGACGACATACCTGGATATGACGACATACCCGGATATGACGACATTCCTGGATATGACGACATACCCGGATATGACGACATTCCTGGATATGATGACATTCCTGGATATGACGACATACCCGGATATATCCCGACATTCCCGGATATGGCGACATATGACCCATTCCCGGATATGATGACATTCCCGGATATGATGACATTCCCGGATATGACGACATACCCGGATATGATGACATACCCGGATATGACAACATTCATCAGATATGATGACATTCCCGGATATGGCGACATTCCTGGATATGACGCCATTCCCGGATATGACGACATTCCTGGATATGACGACATGCCCGGAATGACGACATATACGGATATGACGACATTCCTGGATATGACGACACATACCCGGATATGACGACATTCCCGGATATGGCGACATACCCGGATATGACGGACATTCCTGGATATGACCACATACCCAGATATGATGACATACCCGGTTATGACAACGTAATCAGATATGATGACATTCCCGGATATGGCGACATTCCTGGATATGACGCCATTCCCGGATATGACGACATTCCTGGATATGACGACATACCTGGATGTGACGATCTTCCTGGATATGACGACATAACCGGATATGACGACATACCCAGATATGGCGACATACCCAGATATGGCATACCCGGATATGACAACATACCCAGATATGGCAACATTCCCAGATATGACGACATACCCAGTAATGACAACATTCCCGTAAATGACGACATTCCTGGATATGCCGAAATACCCGGTTATGACAAAATTCCTGGATATGATGACATACCCGGATATCACGACATTCCCAGATATGACGACATACCCGGATATGAAGACATTCCCAGATATGACGACATTTCCGGATATGACGACATACCCGGTTATGACGACATATCCATTCCCTGATATGACGACATTCCCGGATATGACGACATACCCAGATATGGCATACCCGGTTATGACGACATACCCAGATATGGCAACATTCCCAGATATGTCGACTTCCCCAGATATGACACCATTCCCAGATATGCCGACATACCCGGATACGATGAAATTCCTGGATATGATGACATACCCGGGCATTACGACATTCCCGGATATGACGACATACCCGGTTATGACAACATTCCCGGACATGACAACATACCCGGAAGGACGTAATTCCCAGATATGACGACATTCCCGGTTATGACGACAAACCCAGCTATGACAACATTCCCGGATATGACGAATTTCCCAGATATGGCGACATTCCCAGATGTCGACATTCACGGATATGACGGCATTCCTGGATATGACGACATTTCTGGACATGACGACATACCCGGATATGACAACATTCTCAGATATGTCGGCATACCTGGATATGACGGCATACTCGGATATGACGACATAACCGGATATGACGACATACCCGGATATGACGGAATTCCAGGATATGATGACATACCCGGATATGACGGAATTCCCGGATATGGCGACATACTTAGATATAGCAACATTCCCAGATATGACGACATACCCAGATATGGCAACATTCCCGGATATGGCAACATTCCCAGATATGGCAACATTCCCGGATATGGCGACATTCCCAGTTATGACGACATTCCCGTAAATGACGACATTCCCGGAAATGCCGACATACCCGGTTATGACGAAATTCCTGGATATGATGACATACCCGGTTATCACGACATTCCCAGATATGACAACATACCCGGATATGAAGACATTCCCAGATATGATGACATTTCTGGATATGACGACATACCCGGTTATGACGACATACCCGCATATGACGATATTCCCGGATATGACGACATACCCAGATATGAACACATACCCGGCTATGCCGACATTCCCTGATATGCCGACATTCCCGGATATGACGACATACCCAGATATGGCATACCCGATATGTCGACTTTCCCGGATATGACAACATTCCCGTAAATGATGACATTCCCAGATATGCCGACATACCCGGATATGACAACATTCCCGGATATGACAACATACCCGGTTATGACGTAATTCACAGATATGACAACATTCCCGGTTATGACGACATACCCAGATATGACGGAATTCCAGGATATGATGACATACCCGGATATGACGGAATTCCCGGATATGGCGACATACTTAGATATGGCAACATTCCCAGATATGACGACATACCCAGATATGGCAACATTCCCGGATATGGCGACATACCCAGATATGGCAACATTCCCGGATATGGCAACATTCCCAGTTATGACAACATTCCCGTAAATGACGACATTCCCGGTTATGCCGACATACCCGGTTATGACAAAATTCCTGGATATGATGACATACCCGGATATCACGACATTCCCAGATATGACGACATACCCGGATATGAAGACATTCCCAGATATGATGACATTTCTGGATATGACGACATACCCGGTTATGACGACATACCCGCATATGACGATCTTCCCGGACATGACGACATACCCAGATATGAACACATACCCGGCTATGCCGACATTCCCTGATATGCCGACATTCCCGGATATGACGACATACCCAGATATGGCATACCCGGATATGTCGACTTTCCCGGATATGACAACATTCCCGTAAATGATGACATTCCCAGATATGCCGACATACCCATGACAACATTCCCGGATATGACAACATACCCGGTTATGACGTAATTCACAGATATGACAACATTCCCGGTTATGACGACATACCCAGTTATGACAGCATTCCCGGATATGACGAATTTCCCAGATATGACGAATTTCCCAGATATGATAACATTCTCGGACATGATGACATTACCGGATATGACGATGTTCCCGGAGATTGAGAAATTCCCGGATATGAAGATATTCCCGGATATGAAGACATACCCGAGTATGCCAACATACCCAGATATGGCGACATTCCCAGATATGTCGACATTCACGGATATGATGCCATTCCCGGATATGATGACATTCCCAGATATGATGACATTCCCGGATATGACGTAGTTCCCGGATATGACGACTTTCTCAGATATGACAACTCTCGGATATAACGACATTCCTGGATATGACGACATTTCTGGACTTAACGACATACCCGGATATGACAACATTCTCAGATATGACGGCATATCTGGATATGACTGCCTAACCGGATATGACGACATACCCAGATATGACGACATACCCAGATATGACGACATACACGGTTACGACGACATAACCTGATATGACGACGTCCTCGGATATGACGACATACCCGGTTATGATGAAATTCCAGGATATGACGACATACCCGGATATGACGGAATTCCCGGATATGACGACATACCCAGATATGATGACATACCCGGTTATGACAACATAATCAGATATGATGACATTCCCGGAGATGGCGACATTCCTGGATATGAAGCCATTCCCGGATATGACGACATACCCGGATATGGCGACATACCCAGATATGGCGACATACCCAGATATGGCATACCCAGATATGACGTCATTCCCGGATATGACGACATACCCAGATATGGCAACATTCCCGGATATGGCAACATTCCCAGTTATGACAACATAACTAAGGAATTGTAAGGGTAAAAAGACCCTAATGGGACATCTACAGGCCTCCAAACAGTAGCCTGGAAAATTGTGCAGGTTGAATCATGAGTTAAAATCGGCATGTAGAAAAAGTAATGCTGTGGTTGTTATGGGAGATTTCAACATGCAGGTAGACTGGGAAAATCAGGTTGGTACTGGACCCCAAAAAAGGAACTTTGTATATTGCCTTTGTGATGGATTCTTAGAGCAGCTTGTACTGGAGCCTACCAGGGAGAAGGCAATTCTGGATTTAGTGTTATGTAATGAACCGGATTTGATAAAGGACCTCGAGGTTAATGAGCCATTAGGAGGTAGTAACCATAACATGTTCAGGTTTAATCTACAATTGGAGAAGGAGAAGGGTAGATCACAGGTGTCAGTGTTACAGTTGAATAAAGGGTATGTCGTCCGAGTCAGCAAGGAGAAGGGCTTAACGACATACCCGGATATGACAACATCCTCAGATATGACGGCATATCCGGAGATGGCGACATTCCTGGATATGAAGCCATTCCCGGATATGACGACATACCCGGATATGGCGACATACCCAGATATGGCGACATACCCAGATATGACGTCATTCCCGGTTATGACGACATACCCAGATATGGCAACATTCCCGGATATGGCGACATTCCCAGTTATGACAACATTCCCGTAAATGACGACATTCCCGGGTATGCCGACATACCCGGTTATGATGTAATTCCTGGATATGATGACATACCCGGATATCACGACATTCCAGATATGACGACATACCTGGATATGAAGACATTCCCAGATATGAAGACATTCCCGGATATGACGACATTTCCAGATATGACGACATACCCGCATATGACGATCCTCCCGGACATGACGACATACCCAGATATGAACACATACCCGGATATGACGACATTCCCTGATATGCTGACATTCCCGGATATGACGACATACCCAGATATGGCAACATGCCCGGATAAGTCGACTTTCCCGGATGACAACATTCCCGTAAATGATGACATTCCCAGATATGCCGACATACCCGGATATACGACAAAATTCCTGGATATGATGACATACCCGGACATCACGACATTCCCAGATATGACGACATACCCGGGATATGACAACATTCCCGGATATGACAACATACCCGGATATGATGTAATTCCCAGATATGACGACATTCCCAGATATGATGACATACTCAGATATGACAGCATTCCCGGATATGACGAATTTCCCAGATATGATAACATCTCGGACATGATGACATTCCCGGATATGATGGCATTTCCGGATATGATGACATTCTCGGAGATAGAGATATTCCCAGATATGAAGACATACCCGGATATGCCAACATACCCAGATATGGCAATATTCCCAGATATGGCGACATTCCCGGATATGTCGACATTCCCGGATATGACGACATTCCCGGATATGACGACTTTCCCAGATATGACAACTCTCAGATATGACGACATTCCTGGATATGACGACATTTCTGGACATGACGACATACCCGGATATGACAACATTCTCAGATATGACGACATACCCAGATATGATGACATACCCGGATATGACGACATAACCGGATATGACGACATACCCGGTTATGACGACATACCCGGATTTGACGGAATTCCCGGATATGACGACATTCCCGGATATGACGACATGACGACATACCCGCATATGAAGCCATTCCCGGATATGACGACATACCCAGATATGATGACATTCCCGGATATGATGAAATTCCTGGATATGACGATCTTCCCAGATATGATGACATACTCAGATATGATGGCATTCCCGGATATGCCGACATTCCCGGATAGGATGACATACCCGGATATGACCCCCTTCCCGGAGACGACAAAATTCCTAGATATGACAACATTCTGGGATATGACGACATACGCATATATGACAAAATTCCTGGATATGACGACATTCCTGGATATGACGACATTCCCAGATATTGGGAGTATAAAGATGGAGTTGAAGGGGAAGTGGCTACTGGGAAAATTACAAAAGATTCTCGAATTAATGGGAAGGAAAGTTCAAGAAGGGACAACAGAGTAAGGTCAGGGCCAATTGCGAGCGGTGCAAGGGAAAAAGTGAATACGGAGGTCAAAATGCTGTATATGAATGTGCAAAGTATTAGGAATAAAGTGGACGAGTTTGAGGCGCAGTTAGAAACTGGCATGTATGATGTTGTGGGAATTACAGAGAAATGGCTGCAAGAGGGCGGGGCTGGGAACTGAATATTCAAGGGTATACCTCCTTTTCGAAAAGACAGACAGGTGGGCAGAGGGGATGGGGTTGCTCTGTTGGTGAGGAATGAAATTCAGTCCCTTGCAAGGGGTGACATTGAAACAGGAGACGTGGAGTCAGAATGGATAGAACTAAGGAATTGTAAGGGTAAAAAGATCCTAATGGGACATCTACAGGCCCCCAAACAGTAGCCTGGAAAATTGTGCAGGTTGAATCATGAGTTAAAATCGGCATGTAGAAAAAGTAATGCTGTGGTTGTTATGGGAGATTTCAACATGCAGGTAGACTGGGAAAATCAGGTTGGTACTGGACCCCAAAAAAGGAACTTTGTATATTGCCTTTGTGATGGATTCTTAGAGCAGCTTGTACTGGAGCCTACCAGGGAGAAGGCAATTCTGGATTTAGTGTTATGTAATGAACCGGATTTGATAAAGGACCTCGAGGTTAATGAGCCATTAGGAGGTAGTAACCATAACATGGTCAGGTTTAATCTACAATTGGAGAAGGAGAAGGGTAGATCAGAGGTGTCAGTGTTACAGTTGAATAAAGGGGACTATGGGGCCATGAGGGAGGAGCTGGCCAAAGTTGACTGGAAAGATACACTAGCAGGGATGACAGTGGAACAAAAATGGCAGGTATTTCTAGGAATAATACAGAAGGTTCAGGATCAGTTCATTCCTAGGAGGAAGAAAGATTCCAAGGGGAGAAAGGGGCGACCATGGGCCGTCAGGGACAGTATAAAAATTAAAGCGAAGAATTAGCAAAGATGAGCAGGAAGCAAGAGGACTGGGTAATGTTTAAAGAACAACAAGAAAATAACGAAAAAGACAATACAGGGAGAAAAGATGAGGTGCGAAGGTAAGCTAGCCAAGAATATAAAACAGGATTATAAAAGCTTCTTTGGATATGTGAAGAGGAAAAAATTAGTTAAGACCAAAGTTGGACACCAGAAGACCTAAAAAGGTGAATTTATTATGGGGAACAAGTAAATGGCAGATGAGTTGAACAGTTACTTTGGATCTGTCTACCCTAATGAGGACACAAACAATCTTCCTGATATAGTAATGGCCAGAGGATCTGGGGTGACGGAGGAGCTGAAGGAAATCCACATTAGGCAGGAAATGGTGTTGGATAGACTGATGGGACTGAAGGTTGATAAATCCCCAGGGCCTGATGGTCTGCATCCCAGGGTACTTAAGGAAGTGGCTCTAGAAATCGTGGATGCATTGGTGATAATTTTTCAATCTTCTATATACTCAGGATCAGTTCCTGTGGATTGGAGGGTAGCTAATGTTATCACACTTTTTAAGAAAGGCGGGGGAGAGAAAACAGAGAATTATAGACCAGTTAGCCTGACATCGGTGGTGGGGAAGATGCTGGAGTCAATTATAAAAGATGAGATAGCCGAACATTTGGATAGCAGTAACAGGATTGGTCCGAGTCAGCATGGATCTACGAAGGGGAAATCATGCTTGACTAATCTTCTGGAATTTTTTGAAGATGTAACTAGGAAAATGGACAAGGGAGAGCCAGTGAATGTAGTGTACCTGGACTTTCGGAAAGCATTTGATAAGGTCGCACATAGGAGATTAATGGGCAAAATTAGGGCACATGGTATTGGGGGTAGAGTGCTGACATGGATAGAGAAGTGGTTGGCAGACAGGAAACAAAGAGTAGGGATTAACGGGTCCCTTTCAAAATGGCAGGCAGTGACTAGTACCGCAAAGCTCGGTGCTGGGACTGCAGCTATTTACAATATACATCAATGATTTGGATGAAGGGATTCAAAGTAACATTAGTCAATTTGCAGATGACACAAAGCTGGGTGGCAGTGTGAACTGTGAGGTGGATGCTATGAGAATGCAGGGTGAGTTGGACAGGTTGGGGGAGTGGGCAGATGCATGGCAGATGAAATTTAATGTGGATAAATTGAGGCTATCCACTTAGGTAGCAAAAACAGGAAGGCAGATTACTATCTAAATGGCATCAAGTTGGAAAAAGTGGAAGTACAACGGGATCTAGGGGTCCTTGTTCATCAGCCTATGAAAGTAAGCATGCAGGTACAGCAGGTAGTGAAGAAAGCGAATGGCATGTTGGCCTTTATAACAGTAAATGATGTACAAGGACACCCAGATCTCGTTGGCCTTCCCCTTTTCCTAACTTGTAATGATCCAGATAATCTGCCTTTCTGTTCTCGCCACCAAAGTGGAGACACCTCTCAAAACCCACTGTGGCTTTACGAACAATCTTCAAATCCAAACTCAAGAAATAGAATTGACGAACCAGAGGCACAGATAAAATGCCACATTCCACTCAATGTAGGTATGTTACAAAACTTACCTTCAGCGGTGCTGTAATTCTGCCACTGGCCGTGTGCGCGATTTTGGCGCGTTTGAGGGGGGGACGGGGTGAAAACAGGGTTTTTTCCCGACCTGGTCCTGAATTATATTTGTTGGAGTGCAAGATTTTGCTAAAGAATCTCTTCTCTGTGGGTTTTTTTTAAATTCACCCGACAAGTTAATCGCTGGAATGATTTTAAAAGCAGCTTCTGAAATCGTCAATGCCGACAACTGGGATGGATTTTATGGAGGACCAGGTAAAAGAAAGTAGTTTATTTTTATGTATAGAAGTATTTCTTAAGATGTATTTAATTCACATTTTAAGTTGCGAAACGGTGATTTTTCCTCTCGAAGAACCGGCAGATATGGGGTATAAATTCTCTGCAACCTCAACGTTCTAAATGTTCCCGTTCCAGAAAATCCTCCAGGCAAGTTGATTTAAATGGCCATTAATTTACAGGTATTAAACATTAAATTCCTTCAATTTGGCCTATAAATCCATGACAATGAGATTTAAAATTTATGTTATATTCTGAATTCTTGTGTGAATGTTATTTGGACACTTAGGCTATTTAAAAATGTTAATCTATTCTTAAGAAATTGATAGATGTTTAGATCTAGTAATTGAATTTTGTAATTAGCTACAATTAGGTAACTAACTAATTATATGCTTTAATTTCAAGTCATCTAAGTAAGATTGTTTCATATTTGTTTCAGAATGCTTCAATCTATAATAACTGACATTTTCTTTCAGTTCTCTTAAATTTTAACAAAGTTATCGGCCTTTAAATCTTCTCAATCACAGTTTTTGTGTTAAGTCAATGAAAACACAATAGGGAACAAGATGCCAATTTCCGTGAATGAAAATGGCCATAACTTTTTTTATTACTGAAGATATGAAAGTGAATTAGGTGTCAAATTAAACTTCTTTTTATGCTTTATCTGATGGGATAAATTAAAGACTTGATTTTTTAAATCTCAAAATTTTGTAACATTGCTACTCAATGGATAACAAATCCATTAAATGATAACGCACTAATAAATGTTGCTAAACCAGGAAACCAGTTCAAAAGGTCACAAGTGATAGGAATAGAATTAGTCCATTCGACCCAACGTCTACTCCGCCATTCAATCATGGCTGATCTATCTCTCCCCCTAACCCAATTCTACTGCAGTTCTGCTGGAAATTCAGTAACCAAATTAGACAATAATATCAACTGAAAATTCTAGCCAGATAAAGCTATTTTAATACCTGGCGGCCTCGTCGCATGTTGTTACAAACTAAAGTGGACCGCACGCCAAGAGAGGCAAAGTGTAGAAAGAAAACACAATTTCCCAAAGATTGATCCCACTGAAAACCGAGGGAGGGGGTTAAACAACGGCATTACATTCGCACCAGCGGCAAAATCCCACTGACTAGATTCGGGCAGACCATAACGTTATAAATATTGAACAGTCAGCGTCGGACCAGCATTTCTTCAAACAAAAACGCTACTAACTGGCCCGATGATTACTCCAGCTTTTGTGTCCATCCTCGGTATAAATCAGCATCTGCAGTTCTTTCTTACACATTTAGACTAGGTATTACTTTGAAGAAGTTCTCCTCTTTCCGACGAGACTTCTGCAACATCCTCTATCGCAATTCTCTATTTCTCCACATCACCGTCTAGATCTCTCGTTCCCCTTATCCCTAACCAGTCTGAAGAAGGGTCTCGAACCGAAACGTCACCCATTTCTTCTTTCAAGAGACGCTGCCTTTACCGAGGAGTTACTCCAGATGTCTATCTTCAATTTAATATCCTTATTTTAAACCAATTTTAATTGTCTTGCGGTCTTCCGCATCATACTACAGAGATAAACTGTCACAAATTAGCAGTCGAAGTTTTCGCTAACCACTGACACACGCACACTTTTGTACTTTAAGAGCCACAACCACAAGTTGATTTCCAGGAGATCGGGACCTCACGATTCACAAGGTGCCAGGTACACTCTGGAGTTCTACACGCAGGTACTTTCAGGATTTCGACCAGGCAATAAATGATTGATTGCGCATAATGAGTTTACACGAAAGGTTACTTTGTTAAAACTAACATTTCTTGATATTATTAAATAATCCGGGAAAGGGGAATAATTTGTTGAAATAATTTGAGGCAAATCATATATATGGAATGGTAAAGAAGGCTAATGTTATGCCTTGCTTTATCATTCAACATTGAGTATAATAACAAGGAAATCATTTTGCAGCTTCACAGGACCTTGATTAACCCACATTAAGGTCACCCAATTACACAAGAATGTAATGGCATTGAAGTGGATGCACAACAAGGTTGGGGGGCGATTATCTACAAGCAGAGGTTGGAAAAAAACGTGGACTTGTTTCTCTATTGGACACAGAGGGACGACTTTAAAATATTCATCTATTCCTATCTGTTTTCTCCAGAGATGTTGCAAGACCCGCTGTGTGACTCCAACGGGTTGTGTCTATCTTGAAAGTACAACAGACAATAGACAATAGGTGCAAAAGCAGGCCATTCGGCCCTTTGAGCCAGCACCGCCATTCAATGTGATCATGGCTGGTCATCCCCGTTCCTGCCTTCCCCCCATATCCCCTGACTCCGCTATTTTTAAGAGCCTTATCTAGCTTTCTCTTGAAAGCATCCAGAGAACCTGCCTCCACCGCCCTCTGAGGCAGAGAATTCCACACTCACCGCTCTCTGTGAGAAAAGGTGTTTCCTCGTCTCCGTTCTAAATGGCTTACTCCTTATTCTTAAACTGTGGCCCCTGGTTCTGGACTCCCCCAACATCGGGAACACGTCTCCTGCCTCTAGCGTGTCCAAACCATTAACAATCTTATATGTCTCAATCAGATATCCTCTCATCCTTCTAAACTCCAGAGTGTACAAGCCCAGCTGCTCCATTCTCTCAGCATATGACAGTCCCGCCATCCCGGGAATTATCCTTGTAAACCTACGCTGCACTCCCTCAATAGCAAGAATGTCCTTCCTCAAATTAGGGGACCAAAACTGCACACAACATTCCAGGTGTGGTCTCACTAGGGCTCGGTACAACTGCAGAAGGACTACTTTCATAGACTGATGAACAAGGACCCCCAGATCCCGTTGTGCTTCCCCTTTTCCCAACTTGACACCATTTAGATAGTAATCTGCCTACCTGTTTTTGCTACCAGTGGATAACCTTACATTTATCCACATTAAACTGCATCAGCCATGCATCTGCCACTCCCCCAACCTCTCCAAGTCATCCTGCATTCTCATAGCATCTTCCTCACAGTTCACACTGCCACCCAGCTTTGTGTCACCTGCAAATTTGCTAATGTTACTTTGATTCCCTTCATCCAAATGTAGTAATAAAATGTTTAGCTCCATAGATTGGATGGACAGTCAGAATCTTTTTCTTAGGGTGAAAATGTGAAAGACCAGAAGGCATGGTTTTAAGGTCAGAGAAGCAAAGTTGAAACGGGGTCGGTGATCAGACTGGAGGCGGAGCAGAGAGGCAGTGGGAAACTTGCTGCTGATTGGCTTGGCAAGAGACACGGCGCTCAATAAAAGGAAGCAAAGGGTTAGCTACGTGACTGTGTTGGGGGTGGAGCGCTTTGTTGTGTGTGTGGTTAACCCTAACCCCATATCCCTTGATTCTGTTAGCCCTAAGAGCTATATCTAACTCTTCCTTTAAAATAGCCAATTAATTGACCTCCACTTCCTTATGTGGCAGAGAATTCCACAGATTTACAACTCTCTGGGTGAAAACGTTTTTCCTCATCTCAGTCCTAAATGGCCAACCCCTTATTCTTAAACTGTGACCCCTGGTTCTGGACTCCCCCAACATCGGCAACATTTTTTCCGGCATCTACCCTGTCCAATCCCTTAAGAATTGTATATGTTTCTATAAGATGCCCTCTCAACCTTCTAAATTCCAATGAATATAAGCCCAGTCAACCCATTCTTTCATCATATGCCATCCCGGGAATTAACCTGGTGAACCTACGCTGCACACCATCCATAGCAAAAATGTAGGAAAAGGGTTGAGATCAGATTTCTGGACTTCTTGGGTCTCCTTTGAGGCAGATGCGAACTATGTAAGAGGGGCAGCTTGTACTTGAACTGGGTGAGGGTAAAGGAGGAAGGGCGTTGCATTATTTGTTAAGGAGAATGACATGGCAGTGAAATTTGGAAGGATGAGAGGAGATCCCATAGAATAGATGGCAGATCATGGCAGATCATCCCCAATCAGTACCCCGTTCCTGCCTTCTCCCCATATCCCCTGACTCCACTATTTTTAAGAGCCCTATCTATCTCTCTCTTGAAAGCATGGTCATATTGAATGGCGGTGCCGGCTTAAAGGGCCAAATGGTCTACTCCTGCACCTATTTTTCTATGTTTCCATGGCAGTGGTCAGAGTGGCAGTGGACATTACGGATGGATTGTCTAGTGAGGCTATATGGGTGGAGCTGAGGAACAAGAAAGGGTTGGTCTCCTTGTTTGGGATGCCCTACAGACCCCCGAATAGTCAACGGGAAATACAAGAACAAATATACCAGGAGATTGCAGACACCTGCAAGTCAAATAAGGTTATTGTCGTCATAGACAAAAATGCTGGAGAAACTCAGTGGGTGAGGCAGCATCTATGGATCTATTCCTTCGCTCCGTAGCTGCTTCACCCAATGAGTTTCTCCAGCATTTTTGTCTACCTTCGATTTTCCAGCATCTGCAGTTCCTTCTTAGGTTGTTGTAGTAGTTGATTTTGTAGGCTTAATGATCCAGCATTTGATCTATCAGTCACGGTGGAGAGAAGATGTGGAAGGGTTTGCTTTACTGATCTGGGAGAATGTCATGTGGCACTCAAAGGGGATATACTGGAAGGTTCGTCCACTGGAGGTGAAAAGTGGCTCAAGAATGAGCTTCTCATCATAGAATATCACTCTAATGGGATTATATTGTAGTCCTTTCAGTCACCAGCGGGAATGGAGGAACAGGTGTTTAGGCGGATTACAAACTTGACTTACCGGGCAACTTTAATATTCTCAAATATTAACTGGGACTTAATGAAAACTGGGTGAAACTTTCTTCACCCAGAGATGGTAGGTATCTAAAATGCATAAAGGTGGACAACTCCCTGGGCCCTGACCTGTAAAAATCCTAGGTTTATTGTGAGAAGCAAATCAATATGCTATGTTCCTGACAGAGAGTCGCATGCCTGTTAGCCTCGGTGTAGATAAAGGAACACTGGAGAGTAGCGAGTGGGCTCTACAGGAGACTTCGTCTCAAAAAGACAGCCAGCATTATCAAGGACCCACACCACATGCTCTCGTTGTCTCTCCTACCGTAGGGCAGCAGATACAGTGGTCTAAAAACTGTAACGTACACGTTTGCCAACAGCTGGAGTAACTCAGCGGGACAAGCAGCATCTCTGGCAGCATCCAGAAACTAAGGGCATATGAGAATAAAACACTTGACTCTTGGGATTAGTGTTTTATCTGCTGCCTAAACTCAGTGCGATTCTTCATTGGTCTTTTTGTCTCGATGTTCGTACTAAGAACGACGGTTTATTTTATTTTTTTAACCCTCTTTAGGATGCCCTGAAATTGGATGCTTGCAACAGGGAGGCGATCTTGTCACTTTGGAATAACATCCGCAGCGAACTCAGTTCCAGCGAGACTCCTACCGCTGACAAGCGTAGCTGGGACACGTTGGCCGGTGTGGGCACATTTCCACATTCTGTTGCATCTGGCCGACATCTCCCTACTTGCATAGTTGCAATTCCCAAACTGCTGTGGCTGTTCCTCCTGAACAATATTCACTCTAACCCTTTCCAAAACATCTGTGAACGTCTGCACTAAATGTAAACCAAATGGAAGATAGACACAAAATGCTGGAGTGACTCAGCGGGACAGGCAGCATCTCTGGAGAGAAGGAATGGGTGACGTTTCTCTATGCTGCCTGTCCCGCTGAGTTACTCCAGCATGTTGTGTCTATCTTCGGTTTAAACCGGCATCTGCAGTTCTTTCCTGCAGGAAGCAGACAGACACACCAGATGGCGGCATTGTACCAAGAACGCAGGTCTGGCAATTTTATTGATGCTAAAGGTCATAGAATCATCCAGCAGGAAACAAGCCCTTCGGTCCAACTCCTCCAAGTTGTCCCATCTAAAGTGGACCCATTTGAAGATTAACATTGTGTAAAGAGGCATCCCCTCTGCTCTCAATCAACACTGACCCGCCTTGCCTCTTCGAACATCGCTCACTTATCTAGATCTGAACATTCTGTCCCTGGGTGATATTAGCGTGCAGATGATGTTTCTCCAAGGAGTCATTCTCAACTCTTCAATCTCAGGTTCCTGATCACTGCTTAGTAGAAGCATCAATAGAACGCGCCAGACAAGATTTGTCGCCACTTGGGAGTTTGTCTGCATTGCATTCAGTGTATGCATTCTGAGCATTTCCAAAAATGATCCCAGGAATGAGTAGGTTAACCTATGGTGAGCATTTGTCGACACTGGGCCTATACTCGCTGGAGTTTAGAAGAATGAGGAGGGGGGCGGGGGACCTCATTGAAACTTAGCGAATAGTGAAACGCTTGGATGGAGTGGATGTGGAGAGAATGTTTCCACTAGTGGGATAGTCTAGGACTAGAGGTTACAACCTCAGAATTAAAGGATGTTTTTTTAGGAAGGAGATTAGGAGAAATGTCTTTAGTCAGAGGGTGGTGAATCTGTGGAATTCTTTGCCACAGAGGGCAGTGGAGGCCAAGTCAGTGGATATTTTTAAGGCAGAGATAGATAGATTCTTGATTAGTACGGGTGTCAGAGGTTATGGGGAGAAGGTAGAAGAATGGGGTTAGGAGGGAGAGATAGATTAGCCATGGCGGGGTAGACTTGATGGGCCGAATGGCCTAATTCTACTACTATTCCTTATGATTCTGCCAGACGGGTTTCCAGCCAGAATCGCCTGACTGTGGCACTGCAGCCCGTTGAACGGTAGGCCTTGCATGACGGATGATGTGATTCTCAGGACCCTCGGGAATTATTGTTCAGCCACGATGAACTCTCCAGGGTTGGCCAGAGCTGGTGTTCCTGCCGTTAAAGCAGCAAGTTAAAATGTGCGTTGCTCTTATACTGCTGATTCTCAAATGCTGTTAAAAAATTGCAATCAAATGAGAGATGTTTCGACCAAAGTCAGGGATCATAATTCTTCTTGAGCACGGATGACAGGTGGGTTTAGTTTAGGGATACAGCACGGAAACGGAAAGATCTTCCAAAATCTATTTAGTTCGGTGCCTATTTGGAGGTTGTAGTGTTTAATAGCCTGCTGGCCGTAGGGAAGAAATTGCTCCTGGACATTACAGTTTTCTGGCTCCTGTACCTCCTTCCCAATGGCAGGAGTGAAATGAGTGTGTGGTCAGGATGGTGTGGGTCTCTGATGATGCTGGCTGCATTTTTGAGGCAGAGCCTCCTGTAAAACCGTTCGATGGTGGGGAGGTCAGTACCTGTGATGGACCGGGTAGTGTCCACCACTTTGAAGACTCCGGCTATGATGGTAAAGGCGACCGCGGTGTGCGGCCCACCCCCCCCCCCCCCCCCCCCCCCCCCCCGCCCATCCGCTCCCACCCCCGATCCCCTCCCTCGGAACACCGTCCCCCCTCACTCTAAACCCCATCAGTCCCCCTCTCCCTCACTACCCCCCCTCCCTCTCCCTCTCGCCCCCTGCCCCCTATTCCCTTCACCCAACACCCGTCTCCCTCAGTCTCCCACGCCCTCCTGTCCCTACACCCCACCTCCCCTCTCTCGTCCCCTGATACCCCCCCCCCCCCCCACTCCACTCCCTTTCCCACTCCCCCCTCCTACTACCTTCCACCCCCGCCCCCCCCCCCCTTCGGCCGCCTCTCTTCTCCGCCCCCTAGGTCGGGGTCTGTCTCGCTGCCATCGGGGGCGGGGAGGGGAGGGGAGGGGGCTGGCCGACCGGGCGGAGTTAACGTGCTGGCGGCTCAGGCGCTGCTGCGAGTCGGCGGCTCCGGGATGTGAGGCGCTGCCCCGCTCCGTGAAGCCGCTGCCTTTTCCCCGTCAGCCCGGGTCCCGCGGAGAAAGTGTCGGCGGCGGCGGGTGAGTGTGTGGCGGGGAGGGTGGGGAGACGAGACGGGGAGAGAGGAGGGGGGAGAAGGGGGGGGGGGGGGGGAGATAAACCGCTGAGGGGGTGGGGGGGGGGGGGGGGGGGTGGAGGCGAGGCCAGGGGAAGGGGAGACTGAACACAAAGAGTGGAGGAGAGAGAAAGGAAGATGAGGCGCAGAGTGCGAGAGGCAGCGGCGGGATAACGGTGAGACGGAGAATGGGAGAAAGAGCAAACTGTCCAGGAATCTGTGGGGTGGGGAGGAGAGGAGAGGGGAGGGGGTGAAGGAAATGGGAGGAGATAATGAGGGGAGAGGAGGGGTGGGAGAAGGGGGAGGAGAGGAGAGGGGGAGGAGTACAGGGGAGGGGAGATTAGATTGAGGGGGGAATGTGGAGGTGGGTGAAGGGGAGACGGGGGAACGGGAGGCGACTAGAGCATGAAGGGAGGGAAAGGGATGGGGTCCACGGGGGGGAGCGAGCGGAGGGATGCAGGGGTGGTGAAAGGAGGGGGGGAGGGGAAGGGTTAGGTGATGATGAGAGGAGGCTAGGTGATGGGGAGGCAGGGGGAGGGTTAACTTGCGAGAGGGGAGGGAGGAGGGGGTCGTTGGGGGACGGGAGGAATCGTTGGGGGAGTGTAGGGGGGTCGTTGGGGGAGGATGTCACTTACGCTGTTCAGGTCAAAAAGGGCGTGTATTCAAAGTACCGCAAGCCGCCTTGGCCGCTCTATTAGGGATCTAGATGCTTGTACTCCGAAATCCCTCTGCTCCCCCAGGGCCCTGCCATTCACTGTTGAGTTGCTACCCTGGTTGTATTTGCATCACCAGTGTACACTTATCTACAGCAAATTTCATTCACCATTTCCCAGCCCAATTTCCCAGTTGATGAGGATCCTGCTATCGTTGTTGATGTCTATCTTCACTATTTACCATACCACCCAATTTAGTGTCATCAGCAAACTTACTAACCAAACTTTGTACATTGTCATTCAAATCGTTGATATGATGCGCAAACAGCAATGGGCCCAGCACTGAACCCTGAGGGTCACAGGCCAACAGTCTGAAACACAACCTTCCACCCTCACCCTCTGTCTCCTTCCATGAAGACAATTCCATGAAGCCAGTCGCCACATCTCCCTGGATCCCATGTGTTCTAACATTCTGCAGCAGACATCCTTGTGGAACTACCTTGTTGTAGTCCACGTGGACAACATCATGTGAACGCTTATATACAGTGCCATCCATAATGTTTGGGACAAAGACCCATCATTTATTTATTTGTTTAAGAAGGAACTGCAGATGCTGGAAAATCGAAGGTGGACAAAAGTGCTGGAGAAACTCAACGGGTGCAGCAGCATCTATGGAGCAAAGTTTCGGGCCGAAACCCTTCTTCAGACTGATGTAGGGTGGGGGGGGCAGGAAGAAGAAAGGAAGAGGAGGAGCCATTGGGCTGAGGGAGAGCGGAGAAGGGGAGGAGACAGCAAGGGCTACCAGAAATTTGAGGTCAATGTTCAAGCCGCTGGGGTGTAAACTGCCCAAGTGGAATATGAGGTGCTGCTCATCCAATTTCCGGTGGTGCTCACTCTGGCCATGGAGGAGGCCCAGGACAGAAAGGTCGGATTTGTAATGAGAGGGGGAGTTGAAGTGCTGAGCCACCGGGGAGATCAGATTGGCTATTGCGGACCGAGCGGAGGTGTTCGGCAAAACGATCGCCAAGCCTGCACTTGGTCTCACTGATGTAGATCAGCTGACATCTAGAGCAGCGGATGCAATAGATGAGGTTGGAGGAGGTGCAGGTGATCCTCTGTCGCACCTGGACCAACTGCTTGGGTCCTTGAATGGAGTCGAAGGGGAAGGTAAAGCGATAAGTGTAGCATCTCTTGGGGTTGCAAGGGAAAGTGCCCGGGGAGGGGGTGGTGTGAGAGGGAAGGGAAGAATTGACAAGGGAGTTATGGAGGGAGCGGTCTTTGCGGAAGGCAGATATGGGGGGAGATGGGAAGATGTGGCGAGTGGTGGGGTCACGTTGGAGGTGGCGAAACTGACGGAGGATTATTTGTTGTATGTGACGGCTGGTGGGGTGAAAGGTGAGGACTAGGAGGACTCTGCCCTTGTTACGAGTGGGGGGGATGGGGAGAGAGAGCAGTGTTACGGGGTATTGAAGAGACCCTGGTGAGAGCCTCATCTATAGTAGGGGAGGGGAACCCCCGTTCCCTGAAGAATGAGGACATTTCTGATGCCCTGGTGTGGAACACCTCATGCTGGGAGCAGATGCGGCGTGGACGGAGGAATTGGGAGTAGGGGATGGAGTCCTTACAGGAAGCAGGGTGGGAAGAAGTGTAGTCTAGATACACATGGGAGTCAGTGGGTTTATAGTGAATGTCGGTCAGAAGTCT